>NC_053025.1:291346051-291376334 GCF_003073215.2 Triticum urartu | reverse complement strand
GCGTTTACAAATCATTGGATTATATTATTCAAATCTTCAAATAGCCAACATGGCTGGATTTTATTATGGTTATCAGTAACCAGTATTATGATTAAGGTTTTCAAAGTTCGCTTTAGCGCAATGGCTATTATATTATCAATGGATATGATTTATTTTACAATTGAAGGAATAGTCCCAAGTTCGCTGCAGGCTTACGACCCGGCACTTGGGGGCTACATTATTCAACTTAAGATTATATCAAATATGCAAGTCTCATGTCGCTGCAAGCATGCACCATGACACTTGGGGGCTAATGCAAAGTCATTGTTTGCTCACTTATTGAAGACCCGACTCATCACATCATAATGAGCCGGCCCTTGGGGGCTACCAATTGCTCCTGTCAACAATTCAAGTCTACATGATCATATCTACAAAGTCCCAGGTTGCTGCAAGCATAACAACCCGGCACTTGGGGGCTACACGTTGCTGTTCAAATCTATATGATCATATCTACAAAGTCCCTGCTCATTATTGCATAATGACCTGGCCCTTGGGGGCTACATTGGTTAAAGTTTTTATGAGTATAAGGCAATTACAAGTCCCAGGTTGCTGCAAGCATAACAACCCGGCACTTGGGGGCTACATATGTGGAATATTCAGTTGTGACTAGTAACTGAGATGAACAATCTGGATTTCTTCAAGGTTGCAACATTTATATTGACACAAGTCTTAAGCTATCATTATGTTCTCCTCTTAAGACTTGGGGACTACAGGTAATATGCATATGAAGGAGGAACATCTTCAAATTCTCAGTTTTTGGCAAATCAGGAAGATTAATTGTGTGATCCGGCATTGGCAACAATCATAACCCGGCGTCTATAAACGGTCATAATCCGGTGCCATCAATATTTATAAACCGGCCATTTTGGTAATATTAAACCGGCAAGTTTTACATCTTCAAACCGGCTGAATATCAGATAAGTACTTCAAGACCCATATTTCTTAAATCGGCGCTTTGGAAGCCGACTCAAGTGGATTATTCTTCACAATATTTCTCTGTGAGAAACCAATGTCAACAAATTGAGTATGAAGCTGGCGTGTTAACCCATTTTCTAGAAGGAGGAAATGACAAGGACTTAAGGATCATCAGGTACCGGTTTACAAGAATTCTTAACCCGGAGCATAACGTGTCAAATTTGTTCTTGTGTTTATTTTGCAGCATAAGTTTACCATGGATAAATCCAAGCTAAACTTGGGGGCTAATGTCGGGGATATACCCCGCGGCGTAAACCGGCCGGAAGTATAACCCGGCCGGACTAGGCGTTTCATTGGTAAACCGCCAGAGGATTGGCGATTTACGTGTCTGGCGGTTCACTGGTATGACGATTCACGAGCCTGAAGACTCATTGGCGGTTTACTTGACCCGGCGCGGTTTACACTTGGCGATTCACATGACACACTTGTGGATGACAAGGCCCAAGGCCCAGAAGGCCGGTTTATGTCAATGATGGGCCGGTTTAAGAGGAAAGGCATGAGGAACATTTATCTTACAAGGAGTTAAGACCTGGACTTGTATCCAGTTTGTATTAGAGATAGACTAGTCCTAATCCTAATAGGACTCTACATGTAACCCGCCCTCCAACATATATAAGGAGGGGCAGGGCTCCCCAAAAGGGACAAGATTCACGAGTTCCACAAGTTGGACAAGTTAGGTTTAGACAATAGCTCTCGAGATAGAGCACTCTTGTAACCGTGATCATCATCATCAATATCAATGAAGCAGGATGTAGGCTTTTACCTCCACCGTGAGGGGCCGAACCTAGGTAAAACATCGCGTCTCTTGTCCCGCTCAACCCCTCTCAAGCTACCACATAGATGCGTTGGCCTCGCGACTAAGTCCTGACACTAAGGACATCTGCCGTGACAATTCCACGACAAGGGACACATCAAAAAGCTGAGGAAGGCCGGATATCTGGCTAGTTATATCGCGCACCGGCTTCCCGAAAAGGGGCAGCTCATCCCCACTCCTAGGCCCCATGAGAGGGTGGTATTCCTCCCCCATTTCCTCCGCGGACTGGGCTTCCCTCTGCATCCATTTGTCCGGGGGCTCATGTTCTACTACGGCTTGGATTTCCACGATCTGGCCCCGAACTTCGTCCTCAACATCTCGGCGTTCATCGTCGTGTGCGAGGCGTTCCTCCGCATCCGCCCCCATTTCGGCCTATGGCTTAAGACTTTCAACGTCAAGCCAAAGGTGGTGCGCGGCAGCCAGGCGGAGTGCGGCGGTGCCATGGTTGGCAAGATGGCCAACGTCCTGTGGCTCGAGGGCTCCTTTGTGGAGACCCTGAAGGGGTGGCAATCATGGTGGTTTTACGTCACCGAGCCGCGCGACGCCGAATGGGTCGCACCCCCTGAGTTTCTATCCGGCCCCCTACGCGGCTCACGTCCTGGAAGGAGACGGGCCTGTCGTGGGGTAACCAAAAGGAGGTGACGGACTGCAAACATGCATCCAATCCCTGGTGAACAAGCAGCTCAGGCTTGTCAACGTAGTCCAGGTTATGCTCATCCGCCTGATCCTCCCGTGTCAACGACGGGCCTTCAATCTGTGGGAGTTCGACCCGGCGCAGCATCAAACTCTAAACAGGCTCTTCGACACGACGTACGAAGATGCCTGGAGGATGCTTTTCAAGGGCGCCGAGGCTCCCGCATCCGCTACCGAGGATCGCGGATTCAGCGCGCAGCGTCACGGCTCGCGGTAAGCTGTTTTTTCCTTTTACAGGGTATCAGTTTTCCATAGTTTGACTCTATGCGGGATCTAAACTCCCTTACCTTTGACAGGATTGGCAGGCGAAGTCCGGACGGATCGACTGTCCGGCGCCTTTGCCCGAAGGCCCAGCGGACGCTCAATTGGCGAAGCTGCTGGTTCCGGCACCCTATGTGGTGCCGGAGAAGAGGGCCAAGAAGAAGGCCACGGGGACTCGAAAGAGTGCCCGACGCCTGGAGGTGTCGGATTCACCATCCGACGAATCCGAGGCGCACTCCTCCCATGAAGACGAGGAGGAGGAAGAAGAGACCCCTCCCCCTCCAGCGGGGGAAGGGAAGAAAAGGAAGGCCGCCCCAACTGGGGAGGCCGAAGGGTCCAAGAAGGGGAAAACCCTTTCTCCGGACTACTCCACCGACGCCGACGACGGCAGAGAGGAGTGGGCGCCCAGGGCCAAGCCCCTGGCGAAATCGTAAGTATCCGGATACCAAAGTAATTCATAGTATTCGTTTATTGCACAGCTTTCCCTTATGTCGAATGTGTTTATGCAGCCCACCCAAAGACCGGCTCGACGCGTCGTCGAGCGGCTCACTGGACTCGTCGGACGTGAACTCACTTCCGACGGCTTCCTCCCCCCGCCCTACGGACGACACCGAAGTGTTGTCCCAACAGGTTCCAATCCGGGAGGAGGTGGTCCTGGAGGCGCCGCAAGGCGACCTCCCGGACTCCAGGAGTAAAGGGGATGAAACCCCCCAGGGCTCCAAGTCCGGCTCTAGGCCGACACCGCTCCGGAACCTTCAAAGGTTCCAGAGTCCGGCGGGGGACCTCCTTCCAAGAGGAGCAAGTCCACCGTGCCGGCGGCCTCCGTCCAACCGGAGGCGCCGGACAATATGTTGGAGGCGCTCCAAGGCGCCTCCATCGACGAGGAGCACCGCGCTATTATGAGTGCGGTGGTCCAGAAGGTTCAGTCCGCAAAAAACGGACTGACTGAAGCTTGTACTAGCCTTTTGACAGGCTTCGAGGTAAGTAAAGAAAGTGTAAATAATAGTACCGCATAGACAGTAGCCCCTGATGCTCTGTTTGGCGTTCGGGAAGAAAAGCCGAATAGAGGATCAAATAGAATTCGCAGGAGTCTAACAAAAATGAGTCAATATGCATGTGCAGGCTACCCTGCTTGCGTCCGCCGCTCTGACTGCG
Source organism: Triticum urartu (assembly GCF_003073215.2). NCBI lineage: Eukaryota > Viridiplantae > Streptophyta > Magnoliopsida > Poales > Poaceae > Triticum > Triticum urartu. The sequence continues at coordinate 291,372,397 of NC_053025.1, read as the reverse complement.
GAAGTGGACACGCTGAAGCAGGACCTCGAAAGGTCCGAGCAAGAGCTCGAGCGTGCCAAGAAGCAGCTCGAGGACAATGAAGGTAAGAAATACCTTGTTAAAAAATATATATATATATAAGGTGCAATTGCGAAAAATGACAGGATTATCGTGGCTATTGTAGGGGCCACGTCTGAGGTGGCGACCCTTAAGCAAGCGCTGGACGAGGCCGAGAAGAATTCGGCCTCGGAGCGCATCGAGCGGGAGAAGTATGAGGCCGAGGTTGGCAAGGTGTGGCAAGAGCTTCAGGCTCTCATGGAAAAACATGAGAGTTTGGAGCGTGACTCGAAGACGCAAGTGTCCGAGCTTGCGGTGGCTATTGAAAATGCCAAATCTGCCAAGGCCGAATCCCAGAAGACCCTCCAGGAGTTGGATGAGGTGAAGAAGATTGCGGCGGTAAGGCATTCTCTATGCAAAGCAAACACATAAACGTGAGTTACCTGTTACTTACCCGAATCCGGAGTTCTCCAACGCGTTCGCAGATCTTCCCCGGAGTGTGTCCGATGCCGCCGCATCTATCGAGCGTGAGGAGGGGAGCTCGATAGAGAAGGTGTTCTGGTCTCAGTACGCTGAGGCCGGACACCCCATGCCCCTGAGCGACCAGCTGAAGCAACTGGTCGAGCTCCACAAGGCGGCCGAACAGGCCATGAAGGGCCTCATAGTTCGGCTGTGGCCTGGAGAGGCTCTGCCTGGGAGCTATTTCGGGCTGGTGCGGCGGCTGGTGGAGGCCTGTCCGAGGCTTGAAGACATCAAGCGCTCCGTCTGCATTGAAGGTGCCCGTAGGGCCCTTGCCCGTGCTAAGGTGCACTAGGGCAAGCTGGATGCGGAGAAGCTTGTGAAGGACGGGCCACCGCCGGGGAAAGAGCATCGCAAGCCCGAGAATTATTATAAGGATGTTCTGAAGGGTGCCCGCCTTGTTGCGGATGAATGTACCAAGGATGTATTTTTTGAGTAAAACCCGCTCGTGTTATCCGTGCGCTGAAAACTTGTTCATATGCGCTAAGCAATGCTGCTTGAATTTAAAATATTACCTTCTGTGCGGCTGTTTATCAATACTGAGAGATGGCGAGTCGTCGGCTTCTGCCCCCTTGCCGCTAGTGCTGGGGTGTTCGGGGATAAACCTGGGCGCTCTTTTTCCCATATTTGGGTCCTTCGAGGGAGGCGCTCAGCCCAACGAACGAGGCAATCGGACTATAATGCGTGAACACTCTCACTTAGCCATAGAATTCTATAATTTTAAATTTCGGCGAAGCCCCTAGTATTCGAAAGACCGAGTTTGGGGCGCTATCCACGCCTTGGCCGGACAGAGCCGACTCCTCGCCCTAAGCGGCATAAGTCTTTAGGGACTCGAAAAACCTCTCGAACAGCGACCAGCTCTCGCTTCATCATGACGGTCAGTTTTAGCTTTCTCCACTGAGGTGCTCGACCCAGCTCAACCGGGGCACAATCGCAGTGGTTCTCCTAGTGCTACCTTAGCCGATATAGCGGAACGTAAGGCACCAAAATAGAGGAGCCGGGCAAACCCAACTATTGACCCAAGACATGATTCGAAGCCGATGCATATAATGCTATAAGTTCGGGGTGCCGCACTTGTGAAAGTGTTCGGACTTCTCATACCATATTGAGGGGTACTAAAGCCCCTGGCGTATTTTGGCTGTACCAACGTGTACGGGTGCAACATGTCGTTAAGGAACATATAAAAAAAGGTAATGCAAAAAATAGGCAAAAGCTATGCATTGTTTATCAAAATAGCTGCGATCAAAGCAGAACGATACAAGTAATGCGATAACCGAAAAGTTGGACTATTTAACATGTCTGATCCAGGGGCAAGCTGTGGAATAATATGCGAAACAGGTATACTGCTCGTGATAGAGTTCACCTGGGATTTCCGTATTGCGGCATGGCTTGTCTGCTTCCCTGGTCCTTGCATCGTTTGTGCGGCAATTGAACTGCCGAACAGTCCTTCCAAAGAGTAGAGTCCTGGAAGTAAGAGAAAAGTAAAAAATCGGCAGCCCCTGGTGCGGTTTAAGCCGTGTTTTGGGCGTGCCGTGATGGTGCCCCTCCCCCTATGCCCATGGTATTTCCAGAGCGTAGTTATGGACGTGAAGTACTGGGGTTGGGGTTGGGGCCGCATTGCTACGCCTGCTCGGAACATGCCAGGCGGTCTTGTTGTAGGTTACTCCGGGCGCGCTTGACGGTGTCCGGACGTTTAATGGCCGGACTAGAGAACTGCCTAGAGAGGCTGCTTTGTACTTCCGCTGCAAGGGCCGCCATGTGCTCCTCCGTTCGGAGGGAGCGTTCGGTGTGTCCATTGACCGTAATTACTCCACGAGGGCCTGGCATCTTGAGCTTAAGGTATGCGTAGTGCGGTACCGCATTGAATTTGGAGAATGCGGTTCGCCCGAGCAGTGTGTGATAGCCACTTCGAAACAGGACTATGTCAAAGATTAACTCCTCGCTTCGGAAATTATTCGGAGATCCGAAGACCACTTCAAGTGTGACTGAGCCTGTGCAGTTGGCCTCTACACCTGGTATTATGCCTTTAAAGGTCGTTTTGGTGGGCTTAATCCTCGAGGGATCTATGCCCATTTTCTGCACTGTATCCTGGTAAAGCAGGTTCAGGCTGCTGCCGCCGTCCATAAGGACTCTAGTGAGATGAAATCCGTCAATAATTGGGTCTAGAACCAATGCGGCGAATCCGCCATGACGGATGCTAGTGGGATGGTCCTCTTCGATCAAAGGTGATCGGGCAGGAGGACCATGGGTTGAACTTTGGGGCGACTGGCTCACCGCGTATACGTCCCTTAACGCACGCTTCCGCTCCCTTTTGGGGACGTGGGTTGCGTATATCATGTTCACCGTCCGCACTTGTGGGGGATAACCCTTCTGCCCACTATTGTTCGCGACCGGGGCTCCTCGTCGTCATCGCTATGCAGCCCCTTGTCTTCATTGTCGGCGCTTAACTTGCCTGCCTGCTTGAACACCCAACAATCCCTGTTGGTGTGATTGGCCGGCTTTTCGGGGGTGCCATGTATTTGGCACAAGCAGTCGAGTATTCGTCCAAGCTGGACGGGCCCCTAGGATTCCTTTTGAATGATTTTCCGATGACGATTTAGAGCCTCTGAATCCGGCATTAACTGCCGTATCCTCAGCATTGTCGTCCGTTAATGCGGCGCTTCTGCTTGTTGCGACGCGACCTGCCACTATGTCCCTGGTGTCCGAACTGCCAGGGTTTTTGGTCATATTGTTGCTACGAGCAAGCCAGCTGTCTTCTCCCGCGCAAAAGCGGGTCATGAGTGTCGTGAGTGCTGCCATAGATTTCGGCTTTTCCTGTCTGAGGTGCTGGGCCAGCCACTTGTCGCGGATATTGTGCTTGAAGGCTGCTAGGGCCTCAGCGTCCAGACAGTCGACTATTTGATTTTTCTTTTTTAGGAACCGTGTCCAGAATTGTCTGGCCGATTCCTCTGGCTGCTGGATTACGTGACTTAGGTCATCGACGTCTGGGGGTCACACATAAGTGCCCTGGAAATTGTCGAGGAATGCGGCTTCCAGGTCCTCCCAACAACTGATTGATCCTCTTGGCAAGCTATTGAGCCAATGCCGAGCTAGTCCTTTAAGCTTGAGTGGAGGTATTTGATGGCGGAAAATCGCGCGTGGGCCATGTGGATATGAAGGAGATAATCCTCGATCCATACCGCAGGGTCTGTTGTGCCATCATATGATTCGATATTTACAGGTTTGAAACCCTCGGGGATTTAATGATCCATTATTTCGTCTATAAAGCATAGTGGGTGTGCGGCGCCTCTGTACTGGGCGATATCAATGACGTAGCTCCAATGAGCTTTTGTCTACTGGTTTCGGCCCTGCCGAATGTGGTCCGGCCGTGACGTTTACCGTCTCGAGCCATGGGGTGCCCACGCGATCCGTAGATCGAACTGTGTTTCCTTGCTTGTCTCCAAATGTGTCTCGTAAGTCCGGCGCATATTCACGTGCCTTGGTACGGGGTGCGGCTTGAGTGGAGCCGGGAAGGCCTCTCTGTCGCGGCCACGAGGTGCCGTTCGGCCGCATCAAGGTGCTTCCTCCTCTAATTGGGGTAGCAACCTACGCTTTGGGTAACTCTTGGAGGGGCGTTCGAGTTTATGCTCTTCGGCCGCAAGGACTTCAGTCCATCTGTCGACCAGCAAATCTTGATCAGCTCTCGAGCTGTTGCTGTTTTTTCTTGAGGCTTCTTGCCGTGGCCATAAGCCTGCGTTGGAAACGCTTTTGCTCACAGGATCCTCTGGCACGACGAATTCGTCGTCGTCGAGGCTTGCCTCGTCTTCGGAGGGAGGCATATAATTATCGTCCTCGACCTCTCTGTCTGCCGCTCTCTCATGAGGGCTGGTTTCTCCATCCTCCTGTGCTACTAAGTCTTGCTGGAGGGGGTTTTCTTCGGCACTCCGGAGTATTATTATCTCCCGTGCTGGAATCGCCTTTTTTGTGTGGCGGGATTTTGAGCGGCGCGCTGACGCTCGGCGCTTGGGCTGTTTCTTGGAGGGGTTCATCCTCCGCTGTTCCATCGCCCTCTCCCTCTTTTGGGGTGTCCACCATGTATATGTCATATGACGAGGTGGCTTTCCAGGGCCTAGTAGGCACTGGTTCTTCATCATCTCCTTCATCGGCGTCCATACCGTCGATGTCTTCGGAGTCGAAGTCGAGCATGTCGGTTAAGTCGTCGACAGTGGCTACAAAGTGGGTGTGGGTGGGTTTTGAATTTCTTCATCGTCCGTACCCCAACCTTGCTGACCGTAGTCCGGCCAGGGCTCTCCTGATAAGAGAGAGACTTCAGTGACTTCAGGATATCGCCGAAAGGCGAGTGCTGAAAGATGTCTGCGGCAGTTGAACTCCATGATCGGCGCCCAATCGATTCGACTGGCAGGGCGCAGAGGGTTCGGAGTCCGGAGAGGAGTCCGGCTCCTTGGAGTCACGAGCCTCGCAGAGTACGGGGCTGGTGTTCGGCTCAATCGCCGTTTGGAATCAGCCCCCGAGGTGGCGTCCAACGCCATCCTCGATCGGCGGGTCGGCTCCGAACTAAGGGTCGGAGCCGATGCGGGTGCGGGCTCCAGGGCACTGTTCGCCGGCAGAGCTAGATCATGCTCGTCGTGACAGTGCGGCGCCGCTCGGCAGTGGTTCGAATCCGTCCGAGGATCAAGCCCCGCGGATGTCAGCCGTGTAGTTTTAAACTCCAAATCTGACCTGACGGCCAGGGGCGTAGCTTCGATCTGCTCTAGATGGCCAAGTGAATTGGCCGCAGTGTGAAGCCGCCAAAGACGAAGATCTGTCCGGGGAGAAGGTCTCACCCTGGACTGCATGCCATTGATGATCGTTAGGAGCCATCGGGCTGACGGCGACGGCACAGAGGAACTCTCAATGAAAGCACCAATGTCGGTGTCAAAACAGGCGGATCTCGGGTAGGGGGTCCCGAACTGTGCGTCTAGGCCGGATGGTAACAGGAGGCAAGGGACACGAAGTTTTACCCAGGTTCGGGCCCTCTCGATGGAGGTAAAACCCTACGTCCTACTTGATTAATATTGATGATATGGGTAGTACAAGAGTAGATCTACCACGAGATCAGAGAGGCTAAACCCTATAAGCTAGCCTATGGTATGATTGTTGATGTGTATGTTGTCCTACGGACTAAAACCCTCCGGTTTATATAGACACCGGATAGGGTTAGGGTTACATAGAGTCGGTTACAATGGTAGGGGGATTGAATATCCGTACCACCAAGCTTGCCTTCCACGCCAAGGAAAGTCCCTTCCGGACACGGGACGGAGTCTTCAATCTTGTATCTTCATAGTCCAGGAGTCGGCTGAAGTATAGTTGGCTATCCGAACACCCCCTAATCCAGACTCCCTCAGCCGCCCGTTTCTATTATTCTGCCTCATCGCAGACAGTTTGAATGGATTAACCATATGCCCTGCATCGCACACGCAACTAAAATCTTAACCATGTTTGATGCAGCCATCATCGCAAACATTATGCACCTTTTGTGACAGTTTTTTACACCACCATTTGTGATTATTGCATCGCACACAGTTTCGGCAAAGGGTCTCTGATAGTAGTGTCACGTTAGCAGTCTCCTGCAGTAGTGAGTGCCTTATCGAGTTGGTACACATGATCGGGAAAGTAGGGATCCTCGAACCCGGGGGTTGCTTGACATAACCAATTCATTAATAGGACCATTAAGAAAAGCACTCTTCACATCCATTTGTTGTAACTTAAAGTTATGATGAGAAGCATAGGCAATCAACATGCGAATAGATTCAAGACGAGCAACGGGAGCAAAGGTTTCACCGTAGTCGATACCCTCGACTTGGGAGTAGCCTTGTGCTACCAAACGAGCCTTGTTGCGAATGATAATCCCATGGGCATCTTGCTTGTTCTTAAATATCCACTTGGTTCTGATGACATTGTGGTTCCCCGTCGGTCTTGGCACCAATCTCCACACTTTGTTGCGCTCGAAGTTGTTGAGTTCTTCATGCATGGCATTGAGCCAATCAGGATCTTCTAGCGCCTCATAGACCTTGTGGGGTTCCACACAAGAGACAAACGCGTGATGCTCACAATAATTTGCTAATTGTCTACGAGTGCTTACCCCCTTTCGTAAGCTTCCAAGCACATTCGTCATGAGATGATCCTTGGTGGAGAGCTTGGAAGCAACCTTGGCGGCACGACGCTCTAATTCCTCCTCGGGGGTGAGACGAGGAGTGGTCACTTGATCATCTTGAGCGTCGTCTTGAGCTTGTTCTTGTTCTTGAACTTGCTCGGAGAAGAGAACTTGACCTTGGGCATCACTAGATGTGTCAACACCGTCTTGAGCGCGATCTTGCCTTTGGTCATGTTCTTGAGGATGAGGGCCTTCATGTTGTTCTTCGGAAGTGTGTGGACCTTGGGTTGGTGATAGTTCCACTTGAGTGGAACATTATCCTTCTATTTTAGCCACAAGGGTTTCCTCAATGGGTAGGATAAAACCAACACCAATTCTTCTTATGGCTTGGGGAGGAATTTCGTCACCTACATCACAAGTACCACTTTGCTCCACTTGGGAGCCATTTTACTCATGAAAATCCACGTTACATGTCTCCTCAATAAGTCCCGTAGACTTATTGAGGACACGATAAGCATGAGAATTTGTAGCTTAACCAACAAATATTCCCTCATGAGCTCGAGCCTCAAATTTAGACAAATGAACACCTTTCTTGAGAATGAAACACTTACACCCGAACACCCGGAAGTACTTGAGGTTGGGCTTGTTACCGGTGAGTATCTCATATGGAGTCTTGTTCAAGCCTTTGAGGAGGTAGAGACGATTAGATGCATGGCACGTGGTGTTGATGGCTTCGGCCCAAAAGTTGTATGGGGACTTGAACTCCGCCATCATGGTCCTTGACGCATCCATCAACTTCCGGTTCTTCCTCTCCGCTACACCATTTTGTTGAGGGGTGTAAGGTGCGGAATATTGATGCTTGATCCCCTCATCACTAAGAAACTCATGCACGGTGTAGTTCTTGAACTCAATGCCGTTGTCACTTCTTATCGTCAAAATCTTTGCATTGTGTTGGTGTTGAGCTTCATTTGCAAAGTCAATGACGGTTTGTTGGGTCTCACTCTTCCTCTTGAAGAAATATACCCAAGTGTATCTTGAATAATCATCCACAATCACCAAGCAATACTTTCTACCCCAAGACTATCAAAGTATGGAGGTCCAAAGAGATCCAAGTGAAGGAGCTCCAAGGGCCCCTTCGAGTAGATGATAGTCATGGGAGGGTGAGCCTTCTCATGTAGCTTTCCTTCTATACAAGCACTGCAAGCACGATCTTTGGCAAAGCTAACAATTTTTAGGTCACACCAACATGGCGCCACTATCTGAGAAGGTACTGTGGCAAAAGAGCTACAGAGACATTTGGCCTTATATCGAGAGCGTCATGGCAACATGCTCGAGGCCCCGAGCTCGAAACATATCTAGACACTTACGACGAATCCATAGTATCGTCCGAGCTCCTTAGCTGGCATACAGACTCCACTGAAGTAGTAACATTCGAGACTATCAAACAGACTGTTCGCAAAGCTACTCGTTGGCCCACTATAGCTACGTTAAAATACTAGGATACTTGCAACAAGTGTGGCACGTATCTCGAATATCAAAGACAAGTGGCAATAGCACATGAGACAGAGGTACGGACGAAACAAGTACTAATCATTGTATACAAGTGACTGACCAACACTGACTTCACTTGCGACGTACGTTGACTGTAGATCCAAGATGAGACAGTTGACAAGACCTTGACGAAAAGCGACGCCAACTAGCACATATCTTGAGAACAGGATTTTGAAACTGAGAGAAATAAATACATACAAACATGAGTGCTGCATCCAAGATACAGAAGCGCACATAATCGTATGATCTTCTAGTTGATACCGAGCCACACAAGATCCTGCCTCGCCGACGAGCTCTGCACTCATGGAGAGGTTGTGGCTACCACTATTTATAGATGCCCAGTGATAACACCAAGCCGAAAGAAATCATACTCAGCCCTTACCACATCACGACACTCAAATTGAGCCTCTCTTTGTGGTGGTCAGAGAGTACGGACACAATTGGGTGGAGCATCGCGAGGAATACCATTATGTAATGTTATCGATAAAAAGAACCAGGGGCTATCTTATGGAACCACATAGATCCGAGATACAAATAAGGACGTGCAAAAGCGAGCAAGACTATACACCAAATTCGCTATATAAATAACACTATAAGCCCACTGCAACTAACAGATCGAGAGACGATACGACGAGCCAATTAAAGACGGGGAGAGTACAGTACCCGGGATCTATAGTGTTGGCTACTAAAGCCGGGTGTCAAGTGCCGGAATAAGAGCACATACGCACAACGCTCCATCTCATCTGAGAGTTCTCTCCGTCTTCCCATCCTTAGATTAGGGAACCCCATCCACTCGACCTCCTCCAGGCAAAATGTTTGGTCGTTGCAGAGGAAGGAGAGTTGACTTGAGAGCTTAGCCTCACTTCGATCTACATTGCCATCTGATTCATTACGGAGCTTCAATAGGGAGAAGACGCATCATTCTTCTGTGCGGTGTTTCACAAAGTCCAGTTGTCCGAGAGTTATAAATGCAACGGAAAAACGAGAGTCAGTGAGGTTCTTCTCACCTAAGGTATCATCATGCACGAATAGCACGACGAGAGAGCCACGGCAGCCGAACTCCCAAAAGTGACATGATAACGTTCCCCTCCACACAGTTCGTGAGCAATGTGTCTACACATCCAACACAAGATAGCTACATCGACCTCCAACAATACCACAGGATAAGGGAAGCGAATTGCTGTATCAGCTTGAAATCAATAGGGAACGTATAAATGCGGGGCTTTTCACGCCATTGTGTGTCAGCCTCTAATTTCACTTGCTCTATGGCACTTCACGAGCTCGCGTCTGAGTCTACCACATGCAGCGCACTCAAGGCCTTGTTGACGGCACTGGTCACCGAACCTCCACAAAAGGATCAACGCTCACTTGGTGGGAGTCTTCGCAGCAATAGGACCCAGAGGTCTATGCCATTGTGGGCAGTTCACATTCCTGACATCGACATCCCTATATGAAATGCGAGAGCAAAAGGCAGTGCTGATCCTAAGATTATGAGCACACGATGAATGCAGAACATATATCATCACTGAGTAGCCTGCTCTTCTGAATGACCTCCAAGCACGCACAAAAACCAAAATGACTGTACTCACAGACGGTCGTCATCTCTCACCAGTGTCTACAGTATGGAGCACAGATTGTCATAGGGATCCTAGCTAATACCTGCATGAGTATGAATCTACTAGACTCCCGATTAACTCCATCGTATCAGAGAGAGTGCTTTTACGTCCTTTGAGTGATTGATCATCCGTCGCTAGATCTTGGCGTGTCACACCAAGTTGTTCAAGAGAGGACACTCAAGAGGCGATCCACTGCGAACTGTAGAGCTGACCACTGTCAGCATCACTCTCGCATTAAAAGACCTCATATTTCTAAGCATATTAGTACTGCATAGTGTAGACCACTCTCATTCTCCAGTGAATGGCCAATCAGATCACAAGAGTAGGCATTTAAGTATGGAGGTTGATATCTCTGAGCTGTGGGTCTTAACCCTCTGTCAGGCTCGGTATTTGCCATGGAGGCAAGCTTTCAGCGGAGACTTGTGAGCGTCGGCCTGGCGTGAGACAGAGATCGAAGAGCCTAGACAACACGCAGCATGGGTTGTTCTGCAAGCAGACCAATGGACGGAGCCCTATCAGGTGCCGAGACATCTGATAGGACTCACATCTTTCATGCATCCAGTCACTCCATTTCAATATGTGTTACCTCTTCTTGTGCCACCGCACCCCTCGTAGGAGGAGTCTTGAGTATGTTCGGACAACAGGACCGCTTCTTCGTGTTGAGCGACGTTCCGATCTCGAGCATTGAGCAACTTTGTTGTCCCGATGACCCTGCCACCGCCATGGATTCCTTCCCTCACGCTCCTAACTCCTAGTACGAAACCTTCCCATCAACCGACACAGTAGCCTCAACAAGTCATTATACACCAATATCATATGAGGACGCAATGTCGCGACAGCGTAGTGGGGCACCACTAGCGGCACCCCCATTGAAATATGCTACTGGTTGAACCCGGATAAGGCTTACGCTTCGCGGCTTTTTGTAGATTTCTTTTCTTGTCTAACAATTTTGCTCTATGGGACATATCTAATAGATCTGCGAGATGCCAGTCATTGGATACATGGATAATTATTGAGTTATTCGTTCCGGGACACAACCTCACTTTGATTTCACGCTCATTACCAATCACTGAACTGTGCTCATAGAAAGATACTCGGCTCGGACATCACACGCGCACGGATACTTGGCGCCTCAGGTGTACTGAGGCATATGAGAGAAACTGAGCAACTGGTGGAGCTCACTTGTCTGCTTAAGTGCGATTCATTTCATCCTCAGCACTGATGCTCTCTGGAAGGTGTACATATACAAGACTTAGATCCACATCATCTTGGCTACAATGATGTAACTACGCAACTGGATGTCCTGGGATCCGACCTCTCTGATGTAGCACCAGCACGACGTATATTATTGAACTCATTACATAGGATGAGACATAGCATTAAGACTACTATATGCATATTGGCTCTTGAGTATATAATACATTGCGATCTTGAGATCTAATTCTTCATCGGTCTTATCTATGCATCCCCATCATGCAGATCAGTAACAGCTCGAGCGACCGGCAATGAGTGCTCTGTAAGTACACGTTATAAAGCCACACGATATCATGCATCTGTCTTTACAAGTATTCCGATCGACATCATTTCTCGAGAGGGCACACACTTCAGTGACGTGCAGACGCGTTGAATGCTGAACTGCGTATATCTAACCTCAGTATATATTGGATACCATAGACATGTTATCCAGCTCTGATCATGTCTTATGGCGCGTTCCATTAGTTCCGGTCTACGGTACCACAGGGCACGCGTCGGAAGTAGTTGCCAATATCGTTCGAGGGGATGTAGCATCTCGGCGAATGCAAATCAGCTTCAGGAGCGTTCCAGCTATATGCTAAAGTAGCACGGGAGATATAGCGATTGTGCCGTTCTAAAACTAAGACCATCAGTAGAGAGCATAAAACTGACTATATCATAGCGAGAGAAGTCGAGCGAGGGTATTCAGTCCCTACCAACCATAGGCCGCTTAGAGCGAGAGCGGCCTGTCCCGGCTTAAGACGTGTAAAATTAAAGCCCTGAATTCGCGATCCGAGAGTAGCTAAAGAGCCTCTATCGAGAGTCGAGAGATGAGGATTATATAGAATTTATAGAATCTATCTAAGTTGAGATCGCTCAGGATTGACATAGCATATATAGTCTTGATTGACTGTCTGATTTCTGTTCTTGATCCTGTCTGAGAAGTTCGCAACTCACATCGAAGAGCCTATGCGAGAGAAAAGTGAACGAATATGTGCGTTCACTATGTGATATTTGAATACCTTTCTACACCAACCCTATGCAGTGGAACAATCGGATTCGGATTTGGAGCATATTATATTTATCAGATTCTTATATCCTCACTCAACTCTTTTTCATTGATATAACAATATGAGAGAGGAAATAAAAATACGAACCTCGCAACAAGATAGAGTGAATTATTAAATATGTAACAAAATTAACTAAAAGAAATTGCACAATGACAGGATATTTATTGAGTTTTATTTTGCTATATTAATATAAGTTGAATATTTAGGACACACTGTAGGCATATTTACTATTCAGTATAGGCCCCCAAATTAATTTGAGTTCACTTTTGTCGCACAGCGCCTGTCGACTTGTAGCAACATCCAGGACGGGACCGCGACATGTATCATTTCTCCCTCGGGATTATGTTGGAGTCTGTCATAGTATTCTTCCTTTCATTAGTTTTTCTGCACGAAATAAGGAGAGATGGCTAGATAACACTCGAATCGCCTACTCTCCGGCGCCCGCTACGCCGCCGGGACCGGCCCGTCCCGGTCACCGAGGCTTTTCACGGTGATCAATAAGCTTTTCGGCCCGCACGTGTCCACTTCGCAGCAGGGCGATCAGCCTGCATGCCACCGACTGCCCAGCAGTTGCTAGACGGATCACGGCTCTCGATAGACTTCCAGCGCGTGGGCAGGCAATTCCAAAGCCGCCTCACTCAGGCCGAAAGTAGCTGGTCAGCGGCAAAGGCTCGCCAGGCCACAGTCCAGGACTATAAAGCCCTTCATGGCCTGTTCGGCCGCCTTGTGCAGCCGACCGTTGCTGCTTCAGTCGGTTCGCTCAGAAGGCATCGGTGTTCGGTCCCAGTATACTGAGACCAGAACAACTTCTCCGTTGAGCTTCCCTCCTCGGCCTGGTAAAACCTTGTGCGGTCATCCGACACGCTGCGGGGCAAATCTACGAATGCTCCTGGAGAGCTCCGGACTCGGGTAAGTAACAAGTAATTTACTTTCACATGCTTGCTTTGCATATTGAATGCCTTACCCGCCGCTATCTTCTTCATCGCATCAATCTCCTGGAGGGCCTTTTGGGCTTCAGCCTTGGCACTCTTTGCACTCTCAAGGGCCGCGGCAAGCTCGGACTCTCGCGTCTTCAAGTCAAGCTCCAACGCCTCGTGCTTCGTCACGAGAGCGTGGAGCTCTTGCTGCACCTCGCCCACCCGTGCCTCTTGTTTTTCCCGCTCGGTGCGCTCCTGGGCCGCTTTGTTTTCGGCCTCGGATAGCGCTTGCTTCAGGGTTGCCACTTCGGTCGTGGCCCCTGGCAAATTAAAGATGATCCTGTCATTTTGCAATCGCATCCTTTACTACACTATAGCGCGTACCATGACTCCTAACTAAGGTAAGGAGCAGCTTAAGGCTAGAGTACGGCTCTTTTCGTCTACCTACACTCACCGCAGCTCGGCTCTCTCTCTTAAGAAACAAGTTGTCACTTTTTAGTCAGTCGTTATTTTATTAGATCGGCTTTTTAACGGTTTAGTTTATTTAGCGAGCGTTCGCTCATTCGTTCGTTTTAGCGCACGTGTTCGTCATTTAGATCCAGATTTTCCACGATTATTTCTGATCGCGATTTCTAATCCCATTTTCGTTTTAGTATAACTTTTCGCTCGTTTATCGGAACCAGGCGATTCAAGCGCCCAGAGTTTCGTCTCGAAACCCTCTTTCCGTTTAACCGACTTAAACAAGTTTTTGATTCTGTAAAAAAATTGCCACCTTTAGTCGAATTGCTTTCGCAGTATCTAACCAGAGGCAGTTGGACTTCTCGTTTTGGCACGTTTTGCTACGTTATGACAGCTTGCTTATTTACCGCGATTCGACAAGACATACTAGTAATTTTAAGATCGTCACCTTCCAGTATATTATTTCGGTATCGCCCATATTCGGCTGTCTTTGTGACACGAACAAGAAGGTTCGCATTCAAAGGATATTCAGTCTAATCCTAGTAATATGTTGTCCTCTAATAATTCAAATACTTATCCTCTTATTTTGACAAATGTTTCCTTAGCTTTGAGAAAAGCATGATCCATGAGTCTAGACTTATCAGTCCCTCTTGGCGGAGCTTGGCTCTTCAGCTTATCACCGGCACTCTAAATAGTGATGCTCTTGTCTGTCGATTGGGAAGGGAGCGCTGCGAAGTGCCACCCAAGGCAATTTAGTCCGGTGGACGTGCGCCGCTTTTGACTCGCTTCCGAAAATCACGCATCACAAGAAGGTCAACGGCCACCGCGCGGGGCACCCTTCTATGGAGAGCAGAGGCACGCCTCTTGCCTCAACAACGATACCGGAACACACGAGTGGAGGTTCGGCGCGAGGAGGTGAGTAAAAGAGAGAGATTGCCCTGTGACATGGCCGTAAACCATCGGAAGCCCTCGTGAGGCCTTACCGGAGACATACTGAGCGGCCGCGATTGTTCGCGCAAGGATTTCGCATATGCAGCGCACTGCACACGGACCTCAGGCTTCTCCCTCGATCCGACATGAACCATCATGCAGAACCATCGACATTATAGCCGTAGACGGCAGGGACAAGCTTGACGTGTGCTCAGGCAAGTCAGAGGTAATACAGATCTATCATACACATAGATACTCGTAACAGAGAGGTCACACTTACAGGAGAGCCGTCGACCGGGAGTGGCAAACATCAGATAATCGCAAGACTCGGTGATACGATGCGATGCAAAATCACCACGGACAAAAGATAATCATACGGGCTTTGTTGCTAGCTTTAGGACAATTAGCTAGCGGCGAGGCAAATGGTTATGTTAATGAGAGATCACACAACTGTATATTACGTCGGATATACTTCGACTACGTCCAGCCAAGGGTCTTCGCGACTCGGAGACACTAGCCACGGTCGCGCTTTTGAATATCGGCGTGCGGCCGTAGAAGACCGGATCGGAAGGGAGAAAAGTGATTACCCTAAACCACACTATATCCGGAGACTAGTCGACTCCCCGCCCCCCCCGCGTATCTGAGGGCGGAATATTTATTTATTCGTCGTACAAATCCCCTGGACTGGCATGAAGAGTGAGGCAGCACATCATACGCTTCCGCTTAAAACGCATACACTACTCATGCTGCACGTGGAACGCTCAGCTGCGTCGAAGAGTAAGACTTCGAACATATAACAGAGGACGATGGATCTAATAAAAATACGAGCGACTCACAATGAGGACATGAGCCAATTCTTCGTGTTTCACAACCATAATCGCGACCTTCGTTGGTCTCTGAGCGACCAGCCGCGGTGAGCTGGAGCGACTCAGAGCTCAGCTGCGTCCGTCAGGATGAGCGCCACAGTGTCCTTCGGGTAGAGGGGCAAGTTGATCTTCTCGATGCCCCCAACCAGGTCTATCAGAGGCAAGGGAGCTCTGGACCTCCCGCAGCGCTGGTTAACGGGCACTCGGAGACAGAGCGATCTACAGGACGTGAAAAACGAGACTGACACCGCGCGACGAGAGCAGAGGTGCTGCGGTGCAGGTCTCGCGTACGCCGCGGTCCTGCGCGTGGAAGGCGAGGATCGGGAGGGACCCGGCGACCGGGCGGCTCCGGTCTTAGAGTATACAGCGAACCGCCGCAGACGGCCTTGAGCTACGGTTTTTCGGGTGAGACTCGCGTAGAGTCTGGTGCGCGGGCCGGGTGAACTCGCCTGCGTGAAATGGTGACAAACGGACACCGTTGATATTGGTGTCATAAGTAGGAGCGCTGGGATCGGGCGGGTAATCGGGGGGGCCATGCAAGCTGTAGCGTAAGGCCCCCTCCGGAGGCGGGCCGAGTCTCAGAGATGGCAGGCAGAGGGGACTAACCGGACCCAGTGTGTTAACGCCTAGGTTCGTGAGATTTATATTTTATTAATTCCGTTGCCAGAAAAACTAATGAAGACGAACATACTCAAACGCAGTAGGACGGTAAAACTCACGAAATGAACCTGCTGATTACAGTATAAAGATAGATATATTGGTTTCCAGCAAGAGTCAGCATCTACAGACGTAGATTGAAAATGCAGAGCTCACACCCGGCATCAAGAAGATGATCCTGCACTACAGGTATGATTAGTTGTTGGGGCCTAAGGTATAGCAATTTTGTTGGTTGTAAAAATGCAACACTCTTATTACGCTTAGGCATTCAACATAGGTAATTAATAGCTAAATATAAACAACAAGGCATCTTTAGATTATATCAATGATGTTTACCTTATATACACGAAATTACTCAGATATTTAGGGAGCGATAGAGAAATGTCATCTTTTGAGTACTTTCGATCTCCGCAAAGTTTGGATCATTAGGAAGATAGTTGAAGAATAAAATTAAACTCATTGTAATAAGACTGCAACATGCTTGCTCCGAATTATCCAGAGACATTTGAATGAGAAACTCAAATATGAACAATAGCCATCGAAGATTCGGGGCCCTCTCCCCAATTCTTACACAAATGGAGACATTTTAGATTGGAGAGAAAATGACTGTAGGTATCGAGTAGCCAAAATGCAATCACCTAATATTCATATGACGAGTAGATGACCGACAGTTAGCTCCCCTGACCGGTATACACCTTATTCCTCAAAAATGTGTAAAAGGAGTAGGAACTCACTCGGATTACAATCTTCTGAACTGTTCTTCCCGCATCTTTCGTCATGGTCTCTCTTCCGAAGGATGTCCCATCTGAAACTGCCTTCGACAGAAATTCTTTTCGCTGTCATATCTTTGATCTTGAACAAATCGCTGAGCGAACACATGCAGTCGATGGACAGGTGGTATAGCATGCGGTAAGATGGTTGAATTCCACTCGTATTGAAACGGCCATTCTACAATAGGCTATCTGCGAACTGCTACACATCGATGAATTGTGTCATAATGTATGATACGGATGACAAACACTTCTCAGAATGATATGAGGTTAAGGTTATACCCGAAACCGGGCTACGTGGCAGCGTCAGCTGAGATGACCCACCCTCGGCGGTCTCAGCCGCCAGACAATGCGATAGCTGGTATACAGTGACTGAAGGGGAATTCGAGATATTTGAAGATACACGCGCCAAGAGCGCATCATCCGTCACCAACGCGGACGATGCCATGTATCTAACACGCTGATGAAAGGTCGTATAGCTCACTAGCTCCAAGCTGCACGCGTGACTTGTATCGAGACATCGCATAGCCAGGCATCTACCTAACTTCAGTACTTCTCATCGCTGAGCAGTGAGTCTGTGCTGAATATGAGCTTTGGTCTACACGTAGCTCCACGATAGAGGAGATTGTATTCGGACGTCCGACCTCCAACGCCGGACTAGTAACACACGGTGCGCAAGAATGCACCTTTGCATTCAAACGAATGACGTCTAGAGAGAAGAGTCCTCATACCTTGCGCCTTGCAAGGCACAATGGTACGTGTGGAAGAAGGAGAATGAAATGGCACTGACAGAGCTGAGAGCACGAAGCTAGACTAAGCCGCCTCCGCGAGCTTTATGAGACCGAGGGCTCTGACTATAAATCCGGCGTTATGCGAGTCAGAGCAATGGGCTCCTTGTTTCAAAGCAATTTCTCGGACCCCAAGAAGACTCAAAGGCCACTGATATTCAGACCAGAAACTAATCCATAGTGAATGCTGATTCAAAGGTTATCAAGACGTCAAATTTACTCTGTTCGATGGCGAGAGACTATTACATATATAGTCGCTAGAACTCATAGAGGTGCCATCTATCGGTTTGCTACACGAGAAGTCGGAGAATTAAATCAGCCAAGAGGAGAAGATGACGAATCAAACGTGGCATAGCTGCACTTGCGGAAAGCATACCGACGAAAGATGCCGGTCTCCCGCAACCCTAACGAGGACAGACTTCACGCTGAACAAGACTTCCATTCGCAAGGCGAATAGGGGCATGAGAGAGAGAACGATACAAGATTGACGAAGGTCTTGAACGGAATGAAGAGAGTATAGGCTGATGTACGCGCGGTGACCACTAATGAGACAGCGGTCCGTCGCTCAGTTGCCACTCTTGGACAACAAACCTCCATCAGGATCGGTGGTTCGCAACTCCTTCGAGGGCACCCCAAACCTGCAGATAGCATACCCAAAAGATTCATCGGAGAGACTAATAGTGCCTTGCATACGCAAAAATCCTACCTATACAAGCTGTGAGGCCCACCCAACAGTCCAGTAACTAACATCACCTCATGAAGACACTGGTCGACTGATTAGTACAACGACTCTCTTGAAGGGTGGCGAGATTGATGAACCAATGTGAGCGCGCGCTCTAATGAGAGTACATTAGTAATTGAGAATATATAATTAATGGAGTCTTCTATACAGGAGAGCTCACAGCGATGCCAACGCGTTATATTGGGACACGGTTGTCCGAGGAAGCTTCTTAGCATCTGCACTCATATCTCGGAGTAAAAGTAATACACATTTGTAACTTGTGGAAACTGCTATGCTCATAACTGACCCTAAATCATAGACTGACGAAGACACTCATTACATCTAAGCATGGAGTCACGTGCATAAATTGTGACTATCCGCGATAGCAGGATATGTCGAATCTCTACAAAATAGAGCTTGCACGGAATTGAGCGAGCAGATCCATGATTTGCCTGCGTTTTCGAAGCCGAGTCAATACACAACGATGATAATGGCTCCGAATTAAAGAAAGTCTTGCAACAACTCGAGGCGCCAGTGTTTTGTTGTGCACTAACTTCTAATAAGCTTGTAGTGACTGGCAAAGACATTTAACATTACAAACCAGAGACGCCAATTTGGAGGCCATAAGTATCTTAGTGGAGTAATGAACTTAAGGTCTCGAGAACTACAAGTTATAAGGAGACTGTTTTAAATACAAGACATATGACAGAGGTTCTTACAACGGCACATTAGAAAATGGAGTTCTCCATAGCAGCTCCTCGACTGTATTCCTTTTCATGATTCAGAGGGTTCCATAGTCAGGACTACTAAGCCAACATGAGAACATCAAGCTCTCACAATACCTACCTTCATTAATGGTATATCCGTCTAATATGAATTAAATTGGCGAATTATTAGCGCTACTTAACTCGCAGTGGATGTGGAGCATGTCACCCATCTTGCTTGAGAATTAAGCATGCCCAACGGGTTGACATGGAGGTAGACTTGAACTGAGTCTCGGTTTCTTGCATTATCAAGGAATGAGGAAGCAACGTAAACACTTCATACCGGAGCCTTATGTTATGAGTCGAAAAGCCTCCATATACAGGTAAGTGAGTGCAGTAAAGTGCAGATCGGAATTGCGTCTTGCACAAGCCAGCCTAGAACATATCAAACGCAACATGATAATTGAGGAAGAGCTAACAAGCAGACCTTTCGCGCTCTTTCTAAAGCACACCTTATCTGAGAGGGAGGGAGAGGGTGCTTCTAAGGAGAAGAAGAACAATGAGAAGGGTGGTGGTGTCAAGAAGGGCAATGCCACCCCTTCCAACAAAGCCGGTGACTTTAACCCCTCTTATGTGTTATGTCATGCTAGTGATGGGCATGTTTATTATAAATTTGTTGGTTCTCCTTTATGAGTGCATTGAATGGTCTATGTGGGTTCCTAAGACCCTTGTTACTAACATCAAAGGACCCATTACAAAATGGGTACCTAAAGCCAAGCATTGATCTCTTGTAGGTGTTTGCTTCCGATGGAGGATCATGGTTGCTCAATAGTGGAGCCACAAATCATATGACCGGAAGCAAGGACTTGGTGGTGGACCTGAACAAGATTTCATCTATGCCCATCAATGTTGAGTGGGGTGATGCCACATCTTCTAAGGTATTGGGTCTTGGCAAGGTTGTCATTTCTCATGATCTCACGATCGAGAAAGTCATGCTTGTTGAGTCCCTTGTATACAATTTACTTTCCGTTCGTCAACTTGCACTCATGGGCTTTGCCACTTTCTTTGATATTGATACCGTGGCCCTCTTGTGGAGCAAGACTCTTAAAGTAGCCTTTGTTGGGCATGTTGAGAACGGTTTGTATGTGATTAACTTTTCAGAGCGACCCACTAAGACCGCGACATGCCTAATGGCTAAAGTTGACGTGGGATGGCATTGTCATCGCCATTTAGCCCATGTCAATATGAGATCTTTGCAAAGTCTTCTCAAGGGGGACCATGTCCGTGGACTAAAAATTGTTAGCTTTGCCAAAGATCGTGCTTGCAGTGCTTGTATAGAAGGAAAGCTACATGAGAAGGCTCACCCTCCCATGACTATCATCTACTCGAAGGGGCCCTTGGAGCTCCTTCACTTGGATCTCTTTGGACCTCCATACTTTGATAGTCTTGGGGTAGAAAGTATTGCTTGGTGATTGTGGATGATTATTCAAGATACACTTGGGTATATTTCTTCAAGAGGAAGAGTGAGACCCAACAAACCGTCATTGACTTTGCAAATGAAGCTCAACACCAACACAATGCAAAGATTTTGACGATAAGAAGTGACAACGGCATTGAGTTCAAGAACTACACCGTGCATGAGTTTCTTAGTGATGAGGGGATCAAGCATCAATATTCCGCACCTTACACCCCTCAACAAAATGGTGTAGCGGAGAGGAAGAACCGGAAGTTGATGGATGCGTCAAGGACCATGATGGCGGAGTTCAAGTCCCCATACAACTTTTGGGCCGAAGCCATCAACACCACGTGCCATGCATCTAATCGTCTCTACCTCCTCAAAGGCTTGAACAAGACTCCATATGAGATACTCACCGGTAACAAGCCCAACCTCAAGTACTTCCGGGTGTTCGGGTGTAAGTGTTTCATTCTCAAGAAAGGTGTTCATTTGTCTAAATTTGAGGCTCGAGCTCATGAGGGAATATTTGTTGGTTAAGCTACAAATTCTCATGCTTATCGTGTCCTCAATAAGTCTACGGGACTTATTGAGGAGACATGTAACGTGGATTTTCATGAGTAAAATGGCTCCCAAGTGGAGCAAAGTGGTACTTGTGATGTAGGTGACGAAATTCCTCCCCGAGCCATAAGAAGAATTGGTGTTGGTTTTATCCTACCCATTGAGGAAACCCTTGTGGCTAAAATAGAAGGATAATGTTCCACACAAGTGGAACTATCACCAACCCAAGACCCACACGCTTCTGAAGAACAAAGTGAAGGCCCTCAACCAAATGAACAAGATCAAGGGCAAGATCAACCTCAAGATGGTGTTGAACCACCAAGTGATACCCAAGGTCAAGTTCTCACCTCCGAGCAAGTTCAAGATCAAGAGCAAGCTAAAGATCAAGAACAAGCTCAAGACGACGCTCAAGATGATCAATTTACCGCTCCTCAACTCACTCCTAAGGAGGAATTGGAGCGTCGTACGGCACCTAAACTCACCCCTAAGGAGAAATTGGAGCGTCGTGCCGCCAAGATTGCATCCAAGCTCACCACCAAGGGTCATCTCATGACGAATGTGCTTGGAAGCTTAAGAAAGGCGGTAAGCACTCGTAGACAATTAGCAAACTATTGTGAACATCACGCGTTTGTTTCTTGTGTTGAACCCCAAAAGGTCTATGAGGCGCTGGAGGATCCGGATTGGCTTAATGCCATGCATGAAGAACTCAACAACTTCGAGCACAACAAGGTGTGGAGATTGGTGCCAAGGCCAACGGGGAACCATAATGTCATTGGAACCAAGTGGATATTCAAGAACAAGCAAGATGCTCATGGGATTATCGTCTGCCACAAGGCTCGTTTGGTAGCACAAGGCTACTCCCAAGTCGAGGGTATCGACTACGGTGAAACCTTTGCTCCCTTTGCTCGCCTTGAATCTATTTGTTTGTTGATTGTTTATGCCTCTCATCGTAACTTCAAGTTGCAACAAATGGATGTGAAGAGTGCTTTTCTTAATGGTCTAGTAATGAGTTGGTGTATGTCAAACAACCCCCGGGGTTCGAGGATCCCTATTTCCCCGATCATGTGTACCAACTCGATAAGGCACTCACTACTGCAGGAGACTGCTAACGTGACACTACTATCAGAGACCCTTTGCCGAAACTGTGTGCGATGCAATAATCACAAATGGTGGTGTAAAAAACTGTCACAAAAGGTGCATAATGTTTGCGATGATGGCTGCATCAAACATGGTTAAGATTTTAGTTGCGTGTGCGATGCAGGGCATATGGTTAATCCATTCAAACTGTCTGCGATGAGGCAGAATAATAGAAACGGGCGGCTGAGGGAGTCTGGATTAGGGGGTGTTCGGATAGCCAACTATACCTTCAGCCGGACTCCTGGACTATGAAGATACAAGATTGAAGACTTCGTCCCGTGTCCGGAAGGGACTTTCCTTGGCGTGGAAGGCAAGCTTGGCGATACGGATATTCAGATCTCCTACCATTGTAACCGACTCTATGTAACCCTAACCCTCTCCGGTGTCTATATAAACCGGAGGGTTTTAGTCCGTAGGACAACATACACATCAACAATCATACCATAGGCTAGCTTCTAGGGTTTAGCCTCTCTGATCTCGTGGTAGATCTACTCTTGTACTACCCATATCATCAATATTAATCAAGCAGGACGTAGGGTTTTACCTCCATCGAGAGGGCCCGAACCTGGGTAAAACTTCGTGTCCCTTGCCTCCTGTTACCATCCGGCCTAGACGCACAGTTCGGGACCCCCTACCCGAGATCCGCCGGTTTTGACACCGACATTGGTGCTTTCATTGAGAGTTCCTCTGTGCCGTCGCCATCAAGCCCGATGGCTCCTACGATCTCAATGGTGATGCAGTCCAGGGTGAGACCTTCCTCCCCAGACAAATCTTCGTCTTTGGCGGCTTCGCACTGCAGGCCAATTCACTTGGCCATCTAGAGCAGATCGAAAGCTACACCCCTGGCCGTCAGGTCAGATTTCGGAATTTAACTACACGGCTGACATCCGCGGGGACTGAATCCTCGCGGATTCGAACCACTGCCGAGCGCGCCGCACTGTCACGACGAGCAATGATTAGCTCTGCCGCCGACAGTGCCCTGGAGCCGCACCCAGCATCGGTCTCCGACCCTTAGTTCGGAGCCGACTGCGCTGATCGAGGATGGGCGGTTGACGCCACCTCGGGGGGCTGATCCAAACGGCGATTGAGCCGACACCAGCCCGTACTCTGCGAGGCTGGTGACAAGGAGCCGGACTCCTCTCCGGACTCCCGAACTCCGCGCCTGCCAGTCGAATCCGATTGGGCGCCGATCATGGAGTTCACTGCCGCGGACATCTTTCAGCACTCGCCTTTCGGCGATATCCTGAAGTCACTGAAGTCTCTCTCTTTATCAGGAGAGCCCTGGCCGGACTACGGTCAGCAAGGTTGGGGTACGGACGATGAAGAAATTCAAACCCACCCACCACCCACTTTGTAGCCACTGTCGACGACTTAACCGACATGCTCGACTTCGACTCCGAAGACATCGACGGTATGGACGCCGATGAAGGAGATGATGAAGAACCAGCGCCTACTAGGCCCTGGAAAGCCACCTCGTCATATGACATATACATGGTGGACACCCCAAAAGAGGGAGATGGCGATGGAACAGCGGAGGATGACCCCTCCAAGAAACAGCCTAAGCGCCGGCGTCAGCGGCGCCGCTCAAAATCCCGCACAAAAATGGTGCATTCCAGCACGGGAGATAATAATACTCCAAAGCGCCGAAGAAAACCCCCTCCAGCAAGATTCAGCACAGGAGGATGGAGAAACCAGCCCTCATGAGAGAGCGGCAGACAGAGAGGTCGAGGACGATAATTATATGCCTCCCTCCGAAGACGAGGCAAGCCTCGACGACGACGAATTCGTCGTGCCAGAGGATCCCGTCGAGCAAGAGCGTTTTCAACGCAGGCTTATGGCCACGGCAAGAAGCCTCAAGAAAAAACAGCAACAACCGAGCTGATCAGATTGGCTGTCGACAGATGGACCGAAGTCCTTGCGGCCGAAGAGCATAAACTCGACGCCCCTCCAAGAGTTTACCCAAAGCGCAGGTTGACTACCCCAATTAGAGGGAAGCACTTGATGCGGCCGAACGGCCAACCTCGTGGCCACAGAGAGGCCTCCCGCCCTCCACTCAAGCCGCACCCCGTACCAAGGACGGGAATATGCGCCGGACTTACGAGACATATTGGAGGACAAGGCAAGCCAAACACGTTCGAATCTACGGATCGCGTGGGCATCCCACGGCTCGAGACGGTAAACGTCACGCCGCCACACATTCGGGCAGGGCCGAACACAGTAGACAAAGCTCATCGCAGCTACGTCATGATATCGCCCAGTAACAAAGGCGCCGCACACCCACTGTTGCTTTACAGAAGAATAATGGATCATCCAAATCCCGAGGGTTTCAACCCGTAAATATAAAATCATATGATGGCACAACAGACCTGGCGGTATGGATCGAGGATTATCTCTTCATATCCCATGGCCGCGGCGAGATTTTCACCGCCATCAAATACCTCCCACTCAAGCTAAAGGACCAGCTCGCATGGCTCAACAGCTTGCCAAACATGCAATTCAGTTGTTGGAGGACCTGGAAGCCGCATTCTCGACAATTTCCAGGGCACTTATGTGCGACCCCAGACGCGATGACCTAAGTCACGTAATCCAGCAGCCAGAGGAATCGGCCAGACAATTCTAGACACGGTTCCTAACAAAGAAAAATCAAATAGTCGACTGTCCGGACGCTGAGGCCCTAGCAGCCTTCAAGCACAATATCCGTGATGAGTGGCTGGCCCGGCACCTCGGAAAGGAAAGGCCGAAATCTATGGTAGCACTCACGACACTCATGACCCGCTTTTGCGCGGGAGGAGATAGCTGGCTTGCTTGTAGCAACAACATGACCAAGAACCCTGGTAGTTCAGACACCAGGGACATTAGTGGCAGGTCGCGTCGCAACAAGCAGAAGTGCCGCATTAACGGCGACAATGCAGATGATACGGCAGTTAATGCCGGATTCAGAGGCTCTAAATCCGGTCAGCGGAAAAAGCCATCCAAAAGGAATCCTAGAGGCCCGTCCAGTTTGGACCGAATACTCAACCGCTTATGCCAGATACATGGCCGGCCAATCACACCAACAGGGATTGTTGGGTGTTCAAACAGGCAGGCAAGTTAACTGCCGAAAATGAGGACAAGGGGCTGCATAGCGATGACGACGAGGAGCCCCGGCTGCCGAAAAACAGTGGACAGAAGCTTTTTCCCCCACAAGTGCGGACGGTGAACATGATCTACGCAACCCACATCCCCAAGAGGGAGCGGAAGCGCGCGTTAAGGGACATATACGCGATAGAACCGGTCCGCCCCAAAGTTCAACCCATGGTCTCCTGCTCGATCACCTTTGATCGAAGGGACCATCCCACTAGCACCCATCGGCGGATTCGCATTGGTTCTAGACCCAATTATTGACGATTTCATCTCACTAGACCTTATGGACGGCGGCGAGCAGCCTGAACCTGCTTTACCAGGATACAGTGCGGAAAATGGGCATAGATCCCTCGAGGATTAAGCCCACCAAAACGACCTTTAAAGGCGTAATACCAGGTGTAGAGGCCAACTGCACAGGCTCAGTCACACTTGAAGTGGTCTTCGGATCTCCGGATAATTTCCGAAAGCGAGGAGTTAATCTTCGACATAGTCCCGTTTCGCAGTGGCTATCACGCACTGCTCGGGCGAACCGCATTCGCCAAATTCAATGCGGTACAGCACTAACGCATACCTTAAGCTCAAGATGCCAGGCCCTCGTGGAGTAATTACGGTCAATGGAAACACCGAACGCTCCCTCCGAACGGAGGAGCACACGGCAGCCCTGCAGCGGAAGTACAAAGTAGCCTCTCCAGGCAGTTCTCTAGTCCGGCCATTAAACGTCCGGACACCGTCAAGCGCGCCCGGAGTAAACTACAACAAGACCGCCTGGCATGTTCCGAGTAGGCGTAGCAATGCGGCCCCAACCCCAACCCTCGCAAAAAGGCGACGCCAGTACTTCGCGTCCATAACTACGCTCTGGAAATACCATGGGCATAGGGGGAGGGGCACCATCACGGCACGCCCAAAACACGGCTTAAACCGCACCAGGGGTTGGCGATTTTTTACTTTTCTCTTACTTCTAGGACTCTACTCTTCGGAAGGCCTGTTCGGTAGTTCAATTGCCGCACAAACGATGCAAGGACCAGGGAATCAGACAAGCCATGCCGCGTTACGGAAATCCCAGGTGGTCTCTATCACGAATCAGTAACTGTTTCGCAATACT
>NC_053025.1:291321634-291345051 GCF_003073215.2 Triticum urartu | reverse complement strand
ACTACTGTCCCTGGTATCCGGATTACCAGGGTTCTTGGTTATATTGTTGCTACGAGCAAGCCAGCTGTCTTCTCCCGCGCAAAAGCGGGTCATGAGTGTCGCGAGTGCTGCCATAGATTTCGGCTTTTCCTGTCCAAGGTGCCGGACAAGCCACTCATCGCGGATATTGTGCTTGAAGGCTGCTAGGGCCTCTGCGTCCGTACAGTCCACTATTTGATTTTTCTTTGTTAGGAACCGTGTCCAGAATTGCCTGGCCGATTCCTCTGGCTGCTGAATTACATGGCTTAGGTCATCGGCGTCTGGTGGTCGCACATAAGTGCCCTGGAAGTTGTCGAGGAATGCGGCTTCCAGGTCCTCCCAACAACTGATTGATCCTGTTGGCAAGCTGTTAAGCCAATGCCGAGTTGGTCCTCTAAGCTTGAGTGGGAGGTATTTGATGGCGTGGAGATCATCGCCGCGGGCCATGTGGATATGAAGGAGATAATCCTCGATCCATACCGCAGGATCTGTTGTGCCATCGTATGATTCGATGTTATGGGTTTGAAACCCTCGGGGATTTGATGATCCATTACTTCGTCTGTGAAGCATAGTGGGTGTGCGGCGCCTCTGTACTGGGCTATATCACGACGTAGCTCCAATGAGCTTTGTCTACCATGTTCGGCCCAACCGGATTTGTGTCCGGCGTGACGGTTATCGTCTCGAGTTGTGGGGCGCCCACGTGATCCGTAGATCGATCTTGTTTGCCTTGCCTTGTCCTCCAACATATCTCGCAAGTCTGGCGCGTTTTCCCATCCCTTGGTACGGGGTGCGGCTTGAGTGGAGGGCTGAGAGGCCTCTCTGTCACGGCCACGAGGTGGCCGGTCGGCCGTATCTGGTGATGTAGGTTTAAGTGCTTCCTCTCTAATCGGGGTAGCAACCTGCGCTTTGGGTAGCTCTTGGAGGGGCGTTCGAGTTTATGCTCTTCGGCCCCAAGGATTTCAGTCCATTTGTCGACTAGAAAATCTTGATTAGGTCTAAGCTATTGCTGTTTTTTCTTGAGGCTTCTTGCCGTGGCCATAAGCCTGCGTTGAAACGCTCTTGCTCGACGGGATCCTCTGGCATGACGAATTCGTCGTCGTCGAGGCTTGCCTCATCTTCGGAGGGAGGCATATAATTATCGTCCTCGACCTCTCTGTTTGCCGCTCTCTCATGAGGGATGGCTTCTCCGTCCTCCTGTGCTGAATCTTGCTGGAGGGGGTTTTCTTCGGCACTCTCCGGAGTACTATTATCTCCCGTGCTGGAATCGCCGTATTTGCTTTGGCGGGATTTTGAGCGGTGCCGCTGACGCCGACGCTTAGGCTGTTTCTTGGAGGGGTCATCCTTCGCCGTTCCATCGCCATCTCCTTCTTTTGGAGTGTCCACCATGTATATGTCATATGACGAGGTGGCTTTCCAGGGCCCAATAGGCGCTGGTTCTTAATCGTCTCCTACATCGGCGTCCATACCGTCGATGTCTTCGAAGTCGATGTCGAGCATGTCGGTTAAATTGTCGATAGTGGCTACAAAGTGGGTGGTGGGTGGGCTTTGAATTTCTTCATGGTCCGTATCCCAACCTTGCTGACCGTAGTTCGGCCAGGGCTCTCCTGATAAAGAGAGAGACTTTAGTGTCTTCAGAATATCGCTGAAAGGCGAGTGCTGAAAGATGTCCGTGGTCGTAACTCCATGATCAGCGCCCAATCGGATTCGTTTGGCAGGGGCGCAGAGGGTTCAGAGTCCGGAGAGGAGTCTGGCTCCTTGGAGTCACGAGTCTCGCGGAGTGCGGGGCTGGTGTTCGGCTCGATCGCCGTTGGGATCGCAGCCCCCGAGGTGGCGCCCAACCATCTCCTCGATTGGCGCAGTTGGCTCCGAATTAAGGGTCAAAGCCGATGCGGGTGCGGCCTCCAGGGCACTATCTGGCGGCAGAGCCAGATCATGCTCATCGTGACAGTGCGGAGCGCTCGGCAGTGGCTCGAATCCGTCGAGGATCAAGTCCCCGCGGATGTCAGCCATGTAGTTTAAACTTCTAAATCTGACCTGACGGCCAGGGGCATAGCTTTCGATCTGCTCCAGATGGCCAAGTGAATTGGCCCGCAGTGCGAAGCCGCCGAAGACGAAGATCTGTCCGGGGAGAAAGGTCTCACCCTGGAATTCATCGCTATTGATGATCATAGGAGCCATCGAGCCTGACGGCGACGACACAGAGGAACTCTCAATGAAAGCACCAATGTCGGTGTCAAAACTGGCGGATCTCGGGTAGGGGGTCCCGTACTGTGCGTCTAGGCCGGATGGTAATAGGAGGCAAGGGACACGAAGTTTTACCCAGGTTCGGGCCCTCTTGATGGAGGTAAAACCCTACGTCCTGCTTGATTAATATTGATGATATGGGTAGTACAAGAGTAGATCTACCATGAGATCAAAGAGGCTAAAACCCTAGAAGCTAGCCTATGGTATGATTGTTGTTCTGTATGTTGTCCTACGGACTAAAACCCCCCAGTTTATATAGACACCGGAGAGGGTTAGGGTTACACAAAGTCGGTTACAATGGTAGGAGATCTGTATATCCGTATCGCCAAGCTTGCCTTCCACGCCAAGGAAAGTCCCTTCCGGACACGGGACGAAGTCTTCAATCTTGTATCTTCATAGTCCATGAGTCCGGCTGAAGGAATAGTCTGGCCATCCGGACACCCCTTAATCCAGGACTCCCTCACTGGCCGCCCAAACAGAGCGTGATACGGGCTTTGAATCTTGACCACCTCAAAGGTTAATGTCTCAGCCCGGGAATCATATTCATCCCCAATGGCGACCTTCAAAGCAATCTTGCCTACAGGATATGCCGACTTACCAGGCACCACTCCATGGAAAACAGTATTGGACGGCTTAAGATTTTTATCAGTCAACCCCATACGACGGAAAGTATCATAATAAAGGATATTAATGCTGCTACCCCCATCCATGAGTACCTTAGTGAACTTGTACCCTCCAACCTGAGGTGCCACAACCAAAGCCAGATGACCCGGATTATCAACCCAGGGCGGGTGATCCTCTCGACTCCACACAATGAGTTGCTCAGACCATCACAAGTAACAAGGAATCACCGGCTCAATGGCATTCACAGTCCTTTTATGGAGCTTCTGATCCCGCTTGCATAAACTCATGGAATCCAGAGTTAGAACTGTCACCACCATAACCCGGACCATGAGAGCCGGATCCTGAGCCGCCACCTGGCCAATGATTGTATTGAAAAAGATTGGAATTTTTGTACTCCATAATGAAGCAATCCTTCCAAAGGTGAGTGGACGGCCTTTCACGTGTACCATGCCTCGGGCAGGGTTGATTCAGCATTTGCTCAAGATTGAAGCCTGATCCCCCAAGCCATGGGGACGGCTTACCCTTACAATGCTGACCATTATTCTGCGCATTGGTGTTAGCCACAAAGTCCAAATTGTTATCAGCTTTGTTCTTATCGTTGCCTCCCTGACTCACTAGGTTATGATGCTGCTCTCTGGTGTTGCTCCTCTTCTTTCCCTTTCCCATCTTTTAATCATCATACTCGGGGTCCTTGGTACCATCCGAGTCAGCATACTTAACCAGAGCTGTCATCAGCTCCCCCATATTACTGCAGAGGCGCTTGAGCCGCCCTAGCTTTTGTTTGAGGGGCAAAAAACGAAAATTCTTCTCCAACATCGAGACTGTTGAGTCAGCGTTGATTTGATCCGAGGAATGCAAGATGGTTGAGACTCGTCGCACCCAGTGGGTTGTTAACTCGCCCTCTTCCTGGACGCAGGCATCCAGATCCATAATTGACATAGGCTGCTTGCATGTATCCTTAAAATTTTGAATAAAATGGGCCTTCAACTCGGCCCATGACCCGATGGAGTTAGCCGGTAACCCCTTCAACCAAGTGCGGGCCGTCCCGTCCAACATCATGGTGAAATATTTAGAACACGCAGCATCGCTAACTGATAACCCACAAGTATAGGGGATCGCAGCAGTTTTTGATAAGAGTGTCGAACCCAACGAGGAGCTAAAGGCAGAACAAATATTCCCTCAAGTTCTATCGACCACCGATACAACTCTATGCATGCTTGACGTTCGCTTTACCTAGAACAAGTATGAAACTAGAAGTATTTTGTAGGTGTTTTTGGATAGGTTTGCAAGATAATAAAGAGCAAGTAAATAAAAAGTAGGGGCTGTTTTAGGTAAAGACACAACTAAGTTAGTTTTAGTAAAGAGCTTTTTGTTACGAGAAAGTTATTTGTCCCTACGCAATCGATAACTAGACCGGTAATCATTATTGCAATTTTATATGAGGGAGAGGCATAAGCTAACATACTTTCTCTACTTGGATCATATGCACTTATGATTGGAACTCTAGCAAGCATCCGCAACTACTAAAGATCATTAAGGTACAACCCAACCATAGCATTAAAGCATCAAGTTCTCTTTATCCCATATGCAACAACCCCCTTACTCGGGTTTGTGTTTCAGTCACTCACGCAACCCACTATAAGCAAATCATGAACGTATTGCAACACCCTACAGCGGGGATCCCTCACGCTTGCGCGACACGGAGAGCACCATAGGACAGCACCAATAATAAAACATGCAACTCAAACCAATCTTGATCATCAAATAGCCCATAGGACAAAACGGATCTACTGAAACATCATAGGATAGCCATACATCATTGGGAAATAATATATAGCGTTGAGCACCATGTTTAAGTAGAGATTACAGTGGGTAAGAGAGAGGTTACACCGCTGCATAGAGGGGGGAAGAGTTGGTGATGATGGCGGTGAAGTTGTTGGTGAAGATTGTGGTGATGATGATGGCCACGGCAGCGTTCCGACACCACCGGAAGATAAGGGGAGAGGGGGCCCCTTTGTCTTCTTCTTCCTTGACCTCCTCCCTAGATGGGAGAAGGGTTTCCCCTCTGGTCCTTGGCCTCCATGGCATGGGAGGGGCAAGAGCCCCTCCAAGATTGGATCTGTCTCTCTGTCTCTCTCTGTTTCTGCGTTCTCAGATTCTACCCTTTCACCGTTTCTTATATTCCCGGAGATCCATAACTCTGATTGGCTGAAATTTTAACACAATCTCTATCCGGATATTAGCTTTCTTGAGGCGAAAGAATGGCATCAACCGCCTTACGGGGTGGCCATGAGGCTCAGGGGTGCGCCTGCCCCCCTGGGGCGCGCCCCCTGCCTCGTGGCCCCCTCTGGC
This sequence comes from Triticum urartu, assembly GCF_003073215.2. Taxonomy (NCBI): domain Eukaryota; kingdom Viridiplantae; phylum Streptophyta; class Magnoliopsida; order Poales; family Poaceae; genus Triticum; species Triticum urartu. Next base: position 291,339,813 of record NC_053025.1, on the reverse strand, counting down.
ATCGTCTTGCATGGATTTTTCTTCCCAAAAATCATATATATTCCAAAAAAATCTCAGTCAGTTTTTATCCCGTTTGGACTCCGTTTGATATGGATATTCTGCGAAACAAAAAACATGCAACAAACAGGAACTGGCACTAGGCACTGGATCAATATGTTAGTCCCAAAAATAGTATAAAAAGTTGCCAAAAGTATATGAAAGTTGAATAATATTGGCATGGAACAATCAAAAATTATAGATACGACGGAGACGTATCAGCATCCCCAAGCTTAATTCCTGCTCGTCCTCGGGTAGGTAAATGATAAAAAAGATAATTTTTGATGTGGAATGCTACGTAACATAATCTTGATCACATATCTAATCATGGCATGAATATTAAGACACGAGTGATTCAAACCAATAGTCTATCATTTGACATAAAAACAATAATACTTCAAACCCACTAATAAAGCAATCATGTCTTTTCAAAATAACAGGGCCAAAGAAAGTTATCCCTACAAAATCATATATTCTGGCTATGCTCCATCTTCACCACACAAAATATTCACATCAAGCACAATCCCGATGACAAGCCGAGCAATTGGTTCATACTTTTTAGCACGCTTCAGCATTTTCAACCATCACGCAATACATGAGCGGGAGCCATGGATATAGCACTATAGGTGGGATAGAATGGTGGTTGTGGAGAAGACAAAAAGGAGAAGATAGTCTCACATCAACTAGGCATATCAACGGGCTATGGAGATGCCCATCAATAGATATCAATGTGAGTGAGTAGGGATTGCCATGCAACGGATGCACTAGAGCTATAAGTGTATGAAAGCTCAAACTGAAACTAAGTGGGTGTGCATCCAACTTGCTTGCTAATGAAGACCTCGGGAATTTGAGGAAACCCATCATCGGAATAAACAAGCCAAGTTCTATAATGAAAATTCCCACTAGTATATGAAAGTGATAACTCAAGAGACTCTCTATATGAAGAACATGGTGCTACTTTGAAGCAAAAGTGTGGTAAAAGGATAGTAACATTGCCCCTTCTCTCTTTTTCTCTCATTTTTTTAATTTTTTTAATTTTTTGGGCCTTCTCTTTTTTTGATCTTTCTCTTTTTTTTTTGTCCGGAGTCTCATCCCGACTTGTGGGGGAATCATAGTCTCCATCATCCTTTCCTCACTGGGGCAATGCTCTAATAATGATGATCATCACACTTCTATTTACTTACAACTCGATACTAGAACAAAGATACACTACTAGGGAAAATCCTAGAAGTAGCGCTGGTTTTTGGCCTATCAGTAGCGCGGGTAAGCACGCTACTGATAAGGCGCTACAGCTGATGCTTAGCAGTAGCGCCTACTGGCACTGGCTACTGCTATATCTACTTAGTAGTAGCGCTTTCCACGTCAATCGCTACTGCTAATTATTAGTAGCGCTTTCGAAAACAACCACTACTACTATTATTCCCTATTCCATTTCTTTTCAATTTTAGGTCGTATTCATATACCTGTATACAATTTTTCATACAGTAGCAATTTAGAGATTGTTTTTACATCGTAATGAGTTATTAAATCACTAGGTGAAAGAACCTTGGATTAGTTTCAAGTGCATGGATCCAAAGTAACCAATTGTCACTTTGGATCCATCCATTTGAAACTAATCGGCGGTTCTTTCACCCAATGACATAATAACTTCTCATCATCATCATAATATCATTAACAACTTATCATCATAATATATCATTGTCATATAACTCCTCATAATCATCATTTTCGTCCATGATGGGACATCATATAACAACTTCGTCACTAGTTATAATAACAACTCATCCTCATCATCATCATAATACTCATAGTCACTACTCTTACTCAGCATCACCATCAAGTCTAAGACAATGTAGTCATATATAATCAACACTAACTAATTGTTCTTAATACTTAGGACCTACTCCTCTCTCCTAGCTAAAATACCATAAAACAGATAAACCGGTCCTTCACCATAATGAAGAATGGACATAAACCTATCTCCAACTTGTGGATTGCGCACATTCATTTTGTCTCCAATTATTTGCGTGTGTGCATTCATCACTTTGCTCCATTCTTTGATTTTGATCCTTCCATCATTTGAAGAAATCGAGTATGCAGTATGGTAAGCCTCCGAAGGAGTTGGTCGTAAGCTAACCATATGCATATCACCTTCGGTAAATAGCATGTCAGGCAAAACCTGCTTCGGGAGCCTCTGTTCAAAAATGAAATAGTAACATATATAGTTAGCAATGGTTTACTTAAGAATAATATATGCAATGAAGTTACCATCATTAACAAAATCTTACCAAGTTTTTAGCAATGAAGTTATCATCAAGCAATGTATGGACTAGTGGCACGTATCTAGTATAATTTGGGCTGATAGAGTGACTGGTTTTGAAGGCCTCAACATCTTCTATGAATGAGACAAGATAACCTTTCTCCTCACAATTAAGCTTGGAGTCATAGCTGTAGTATGTGTTGTCTAGTATCTTCCGTGTATTTCTTGAAGATAAGAAATAAGCTGAAAATTATAAATAAATAAGTTTAGTATGGATGAACACCAAATATTTTTAAATTAACAACATAAATTACTGAACTTAACAAATTAGTTTGACAAACTCACATGTAGGCAAAACTGGAGGCATATCCACATCCACCTAGATGTCGATATTATCATCATCATAATCTTCGGGACAAATATCAAATCTTATTCGCATTCCCTCCTCAAATCCATATGCCTTGCAGAGAGCTTCCCTTTAGAGCAACTGAAATGGGAGCGATCGACCGCATTGTAGAACTTAACCAGAAACTCATAACCATGTTTAGTTCTTAAGTGAGCCCTCCTCGTCTCCAGATTCTCAAAGTCATCTAAACCAAAACCAAGATTCTCCAATACATATGGTCTAGCATGGCACGGGATGTACTAATCGAATTGAAAAAAATCCATAAATTACACGTTGAACAAAAGAAGCACAAGTGATGATATTAATTACGATGAAATGCTTGTCGTTGCTTACCGTACAAACATCGAAGGTCTCTTCCAGCTTCACGGTAAAAAACCTATCATTTTGCAGGTGAGGAAACGTGTCGCACACACCCCGGTCATCATAGCAGTACCCGCACTCCGGTATCCCATCATCATCAGACATCTCCTGTGTTCAAAATTCAGAGATTATAACTCGACAGCAGAACCCAAAAAATCCGGCATGACCTTTGCTAAAAAAGGACACGTCGAGCGCCTAAAATTTGCCAGAACGGAAATTAATCAACACTCCGGCAAAACATAGGCCACTTATCGATGGTCATTGCATTTCAATGATTCAAAATATGAAAAAAAAACATTCGAAAATATCTTATATAAAATCCTAACACTAATTAAACTAGTTTTATTAACTACTTAGTAAATAAACTAGTTTTTAACTACTTACAAAATAAACTAGTTCTATTAAGCACTTACTAAATAAACTAGGTCCATTAAGCACTTAATATAAATAAGCTAGTTATATTAATCACTTGCTAAATAAACTAGTTACCTATGATTTGCAAAAACAGAGACAAGGGAGGGAGGGAGGAGAGAGGAGGGGTAGGGGCGGTCGAAGGAGGAGGAGGAAGGGACTGTGGGAGAGGGATGCCGGCAGAGGAGGAAGGAGGGGGCGGCCGCAGGCGGAGGGAGGAGGAGGGAGGAGGGCGCGGTGGGAGGAGGGAGGGACGGAAGGAGGGAGTACCTCGGTGGCGGACGGACGACGGCAGCGGCAGCGACGAACGACAATGGTTATCGGCACGGGCGAGAGTGACTGAGAGGGAGAGTGAGTGAGAGAGAGAGAGGGTCAGCCGCGTGGGGATAAGGTAGGGTTAGTAGTAGCGCGGGTATGAAAAGGCGCTGCAGGTAAGGAGAATAGCAGTAGTGCGGTACGGTGTAAGGCGCTACTGCTATAACTAGCTGGACGGTGAGGTCATGGCAATTAGAGCAGTAGCGCGGTTTAGAGATGACGCGCTACTGCTATTTTTCTTTCAGCAGCGCGTTTTTCCGGCACGCGCTGCTGCTAAATAGCAGTAGCGTCGTATTTTGGAGAGGCTGCTGGTAATATTCTGTGTATAAGGTTTTCCCTAGTAGTGATATGACTCTATATGAATGCCTCCGGCAGTGTACCGGGATGTGCAATGATCTAGCATAGAAATGACATCAAAAAAACGGACAAGCCATGAAAACATCATGCTAGCTATCTTACGATCATGCAAAGCAATATGACAATGAATGCTCAAGCCATGTATATGATGATGATGGAAGTTGCATGGCAATATATCTCAGAATGGCTATGGAAATGTCATGATAGGTAGGTATGGCGGCTGTTTTGAGGAAGGTATATGGTGGGTTTATGGTACCGGCGAAAGTTGCACGGTACTAGAGAGGCTAGCAATGATGGAAGGGTGAGAGTGTGTATAATCCATGGACTCAACATTAGTCATAAATAACTCACATACTTATTGCAAAACTTTATTAGCCCTTGAAGCAAAGTACTACTACGCATGCCCCTAGGGGGATAGATTGGTAGGAAAAGACCATCGCTCGTCCCCGACTGCCACTCATAAGGAAGACAATCAATAAATACATCATGCTCCGACTTCATTACATAACGGTTCACCATACCTGCATGCTATGGGAATCACAAACCTCAACACAAGTATTTCTACTAATCCACAACTACCCACTAGCATGACTCTATCACCATCTTTATATCGCAAAACTATTGCAAGGAATCAAACATATCATATTCTGTGATCTACAAGTTTTATGTAGGATTTTATGACTAACCATGTGAATGACCAGTTCCTGTCATCTCTCTAAATATATATAAGTGAAGCAAGAGAGTTTAATTCTTTCTACGAAAGATATGCCCACGCTCTAATAAATATAAGTGAAGCAAAAGATCATTCTACAAATGGCGGTTTTCTATGTAAAGAGAAACAGGCAATCCAAACTTCAAATGATATAAGTGAAGCACATGAAGCATTCTATAAAGCCATACTCAAAAGATATAAGTGAAGTGGATAGAGAATTCTATAAATCAACCAAGGACTATCTCATACCAGCATGGTGCATAAAAGAAAAGTGAAAACTAAATGCAAAAGACGCTCCAAGATTGCACATATCGCATGAACGAAACGAATCCGAAAACATACCGATACTTGTTGAAGAAAGAGGGGATGCCTTCCGGGGCATCCCCAAGCTTAGACGCTTGAGTATCCTTGAATATTTACTTGGGGTGCCTTGGGCATCCCCAAGCTTGAGCTCTTGACTCTCTTCCTTCTTCTCACATCGAGACCTCCTCGATCTTCGAACACTTCATCCACACAAAACTTCAACAGAAAACTCGGTAAGATCCGTTAGTATAATAAAGCAAATCACTACTTTAAGTATTGTTGCAAACCAATTCATATTTTGTTTTTGAATTTTGTCTACTGTAATATAACTTTTTCATGGCTTAATCCACTGATATAATTTGATAGTTTCATCAAAACAAGCAAACTATGCATCAAAAACTGAATATGTCTAAAACAGAACAGTCTGTAATAATCTGAACATTCACCATAATTATGATACTTGAACAATTCTGCCAAATTTAGGAAAAATAAAAAATTTGTATAGAAAGACAGTGCAAAAATAATCAGAACCATTTGACGTTCCAGCTAAAAATGTAAAATCGTGCACTTCAGCCAAAGTTTCTGTCCTGCATCGTACAAACCATCAAGCAAATGTAAACATCCTAAAGGCAAATCTTGGCACATTATTTTTATAATAAAATGGAATTGTACAAGGGGATAATTATTTTTGTTGAAAAGTTTCTGTAATCAAGATTCAGAAAGTTGCCGTGAGCATGAACAAAGTTCAAGGAGCTCTCCCACTTCAACAATGCTTGTCTTTCTCACTTTCACTTTCCTTTTTGAAAAAGTTTTGGGTTCCCCTCTTTATTTTTGTTGTTTTTAAACTATATGAAAGCACTCAACAGAAATAAATGACTCTCTAAAACTTCTGGGTTGTCTCCCTAGCAGCGCTTTTCTTTAAATCCATTAAGCTAGGCATATAGTGCTCAAGTAGTGAATCCACCCGGATCCCAAGGTATATCAAAGCCAATTTTAATTAGCAATGATTTGGCATTTACTAGTGAGAACAAAGTAACATATATCATGCAACAACGAAGTCTAACTCTCTTCCTATGCATCGGCATGTCATAAAAGAACAATTCATGCACACAAAGTAAAGGCCAATGCAATAGAGAGGTGGAGATATAGTTCCTCTTTCATAATAATTGCAAGTAGGAGCAGCAAGCACATGCATATTATATCCATCAAAATCATCATGTGTAGTAGTAAAACGCAACCCATCAATGTAATCCTTAATAAGTGCAAACTTCTCCGATATAGTGTAGTTTGGAGAATTCAAAAAGATAATAGGACTATCATGTGTGGGTGCAATAGCAACAATTTCATGTTTAACATAAGTAACTATAGCAAGTTCATATCCATAAGCGTAATTCATATTGGCATCTTGGCCACAAGCATAGCAAGCATCATCAAAAAGGGATATTTCAAAAGAATCAACGGGATCATAGCAATTATCATAGCATTCATCCTTCGGTAAGCACGAAGGGGAATTAAACAATGTATGAGTTGAATAGTTACTCTCATTAAAAGGTGGGAATGGGTGATCAATCCGCTGTTCCTCCTTTTGTTCTTTGCTCTCTTCCTCATCTTTTTCATCCAATGAGCTCACAGTTTCATCAAATTCTTCTTCCATAGATTCCTGCAAAATATTAGTCTCTTCTTGGACACCGGAGACTTTCTCAATAAGCGCATTAATATAGGAATTATATTCATAATTATCATAGCAATATTTTAAGATAGCTAAATTTTCAGGCCTATAAACATCATCATCATAAGCTTCATGCTTTTCAAACAAAGATTCAATTCCATAAGCACCCTTAAAAGCAACAAATTCTTCTATTTGTTCCACATCATAGTAATCATATATACCATTGGCATAAGAAGCTAAGGTTTCATTATCATTAAATTCACATGAAAAGGGAAGGTGTGGAGCCTTCATCCTAGAGCAACAAGTATAATCATATCACAAGCATAGTTGCCTAGCATACCAATACAATATATAAATTTGATCCCATAATAGTTTCCCTTTTTGTGTCAAGCAATAATCCCTAAAGTATTCACGTTGATCCAACGTTACTCCCATTACCATATTGAATGAGGTTTTCTCAGGATTATCAAAGTGGTACATAATATTTTTCACATATTGAGCACCGAGAGTTTTAGGAGGTTCCCCATCTCCATGAGTAGCAGGTACACCTAATTTTTTTGGTATTTCGTGTTCCATATCCATAACTAAAGATAGAGAACAACTAAGAACAGCAAATAAAAATTACTTAGTGATAAAGCAAACAAGCACACACGAGAATATTCACCCCACGCTATTGCTCCCCGGCAACGGCGCCAGAGAAAGGTCTTGATAACCCACAAGTATAGGGGATCGCAACAGTTTTCGATAAGTAAGAGTGTCAAACCCAACGAGGAGCTAAAGGCAGAACAAATATTCCCTCAAGTTCTATCGACCACCGATGCAACTCTACGCACGCTTGACGTTCGCTTTACCTAGAACAAGTATGAAACTAGAAGTATTTTGTAGGTGTTTTTGGATAGGTTTGCAAGATAATAAAGAGCAAGTAAATAAAATGTAGGGGCTGTTTTAGGTAAAGACACAACTAAGTTAGTTTTAGTAAAGAGCTTTTTGTTACGAGAAACTTATTTGTCCCTCGGCAATCGATAACTAGACCGGTAATCATTATTACAATTTTATATGAGGGAGAGGCATAAGCTAACATACTTTCTCTACTTGGATCATATGCACTTATGATTGGAACTCTAGCAAGCATTCGCAACTACTAAAGATCATTAAGGTACAACCCAACCATAGCATTAAAGCATCAAGTCTTCTTTATACCATACGCAACAACCCCCTTACTCGGGTTTGTGTTTCAGTCACTCACGCAACCCACTATAAGCGAATCATGAACGTATTGCAACACCCTATAGTGGGGATCCCTCACGCTTGCGCGACACGGGGAGCACCATAGGACAGCACCAATAATAAAACATGCAACTCAAACCAATCTTGATCATCAAATAGCCCATAGGACAAAACGGATCTACTCAAACATCATAGGATAGCCATACATCATTGGGAAATAATATATAGCGTTGAGCACCATGTTTAAGTAGAGATTACAGCGGGTAAGAGAGAGGTTACACCGCTGCATAGAGGGGGGGAAGAGTTGGTGGTGATGGAGGTGAAGTTGTTGGTGAAGATTGCGGTGATGATGATGGCCACGGCACCGTTCTGGCGCCACCGGAAGAGTAGGGGAGAGGGGGGCCCTTCGTCTTCTTCTTCCTTGACCTCCTCCCTAGATGGGAGAAGGGTTTCCCCTCTAGTCCTTGGCCTCCATGGCATGGGAGGGGCGAGAGCCCCTCCGAGATTGGATCTGTCTCTATGTCTCTCTCTGTTTCTGCGTTCTCAGATTCTACCCTTTCACCATTTCTTATATTCCCGGAGATCCGTAACTCCAATTGGCTGAAATTTTAACACAATCTCTATCCAGATATTAGCTTTCTAGCGGCGAAATAAGGGCATCAACCGCCTTACGGGGTGGCCACGAGGGTCAGGGGCGCGCCCCCTGCCTCGTGGCCCCCTCGGGCATCGTCGCATGGATTTTTCTTCCCAAAAATCATATATATTCCAACAAGAAATCTCTGTCAGGTTTTATCCCGTTTGGACTCCGTCTGATATGGATATTCTGCGAAACAAAAAACATGCAACAAACAGAAACTGGCACTGGGCACAGGATCAATATGTTAGTCCCAAAAATTGTATAAAAAGTTGCCAAAAGTGTATGAAAGTTGAATAATATTGGCATGGAACAATCAAAAATTATAGATACGACGGAGACGTATCACTAACATCCAGCAGTTCCATGGCCATCTCATAACTCTCGACCCATGCCTCAGGGGGTAAATCGGTCGTATAGTTAGGTACTTTGTGAGGGCCCTTGAAGTCCTTGGGCAAACGCTCATTACGCAGAGCTGACACCAAACACGGCACACTCAAAGTCCTGAAAGTCACACTTGTCTCCACCGAATTTGTCGGACGAACCGGGGTATGCTGATGAGCCGCATACTGAGTTGCCAGCTCAGCCTCCCAATGCGCTCTTCCTTGATCCACTATGTTCTGGGCATTAGCCCCACCGCCTTTCGGGTTATGTCCACGGGGTGGGTTGCGATACCGCCCACTGCTTGATACAGCCGGCTCCTCGATATGCCTGCTATAACTCCAACTTGGGTGAGGGGTTGAATGGATCCTCTCACGACTGTGGGAATAAGCTGCCTGTTGGGTCAAAGCCGTCTAAAGTAATTCTCCAGCCTGTCATATTTCCATTGCCACCGGCGACTCACCCTCAACTAGTAGAGCGGCCAGTCATGTCACCGCAGCAATCATGTTATCCAAAGGGTTAGAATAATGACCCGGCGGCGTCGGCACGTGCTGAGGCAGAGCTGTATTTAGACGTGGTGGCTCTGCCGTACACGGCTGAACCGGTGCTCCCGTCCTAGGCGCTTCACCCCGGTTTACCTCTGGCGGGTTACTGGGTCCTGCTCCAGGCGTGTTAAAGAGATTTCTCGCCTAATAAACCAAAGGCAAACGATTCTAATGCCTCATCCTCATGACTTCATTTGAAGCGTTCTGATCCATCATGAGCCGGAAAGACTCCGACTGAATCCGCTGCGCCTGAGCATCTAAAGCGGCCCGCTCCGCAGCCATCCTAGTATTCTTTGCGTTCAGCTCCTCCTTGGCATGTGATATCTCATCACGTAATTTCGCAACTTCCCAATTATGTTGATCCTGATCTACCAGGTTAACCACCGCTGTAAACAATGTTGTCATTTTATCCAGCAGGTCGGTTACGATTAGAGCCGGCAGGCGCACAGGGCCTCCTGCCCCAGCAACCGTTGCTGCTACTGACCCGGAGATTATTGCTGCCACAGTCGAAGAGTTCGGCGCTGGTTGTGTACCGGCCATAAATATCGCAGCTCTATTCGGCGGCTCATAGGGGTCCAGAATACTGTCACCATCGGAATAGCCCCCAAGCCGGCCATCTTGCAGTTGGTACAGTGATTCAATTTCACCTGATGACTCACCATCCGAGTAAACGACCGTCTCACCGCCAGACACAGATCTATCCTCAGGTTTCGCTCCATGGCCGAATCCCACGAAGACACGCTTCACGGCGGGCTGATCTTGGGCAGGTCTCGCACGCTGAGCTGTCTCAATGATGTCGGTGCATATGTCTCGCTCAGGGCCCGGCTCGCCGATCTTATCGATGAAGACTTGGATTTCGCCGAAGGGGACCCGGTACCCATACTCGATTGAGCCGGCCTCGGGGCCCTAGCCTATGTCGTCGATGTAGAGCTTGCCGCGATGACTCTTCGTCATCCGGCCCACAGCATATCCCTTGATCCCTTCGAAGTTGCCCTTCAAGAACTCGAAACCACCATGCGCTGGCCCGACGGTGGGTGCCAACTGTCGCGGGATTATCACGACAGATGTCCTAGTGTGAGGACTTAGTTGTGGAGCCATCGCAACTAGGTTAGCTTAAAGGGGTTAAGCGGGACAAAGGACACAGGGAGTTTATACTGGTTCGTCCCCTTGCGGTGAAGGTAAAAGCCTAATCCAGTTTGAGGTGGTATTGCTTATGTTTAAATTACCAAGGAGCGAATACGCTTGGCCTAGCTTTCGATCTCTTGTCTCTTGCCCTAAGTCGCCACTGGGTCGTCCCTTTATATACACAGGTTGACGCCCGGTGGTTTACAAAGTCCCTGCCGGCTCATAAACAACGTGTCCGGCTCGGTGACTAACTATATATGCCTTACAATACAAGTTATGCTCATATGGCGGTTTACACCTACGGGCCTTAAGCCGCCTTTGGGCTTTGGGCTCTTCATAAGTCATCCTCATGAACCGCCATCTTTGATTCCTTCATGGGCTTTGTCTTGTGAGTCACCATGAGTTAACCCGGCCCCTCCTGGGCGGGTTAACTCAGTAGTTATATCCCCAAAAAATCCCTCAACGGTTATGAGCAAGATTAAATTGTATAGGTTTTGATAAATAAATCTAACTAAAATAAAAAATAAAAGAAATAAAAGAAAATAGCAGCAAGATATTGTTGGTTTAAATATATGATAGAAAATAGACTTGGGGGCCATAGTTTTCACTAGAGGCTTCTCTCGAGAAAATAGCATACGGTGGGTAAACTAATTACTATTGGGAAATTGAAAGAAAAGAAAATAATTATGGCGATATCCAAGGCAATGATCATGTATATAGGCATCACGTCCAAGATTAGTAGACCAACTCCTGCCTACATCTACTACTATTAGTCAATGATAACCCACAAGTATAGGGGATCAGTTGTAGCCTCTTTCGATAAGTAAGAGTGTCAAACCCAATGAGGAGCAAAAGGTAGAACAAATATTCCCTCAAGTTCTATCGACATCTGGTACAACTCTACGCACACTTTACGCTCACTTTTCCTAGAACAAGTATGAAACTACAAGTACTTTGCAGGTGTGATAGGATAGGTTTGCAAGATAATAAAGAGCACGTAAATAAAAACAAGGGGTTGTTTAGATAAAGAAACAACTAAATTAGTTTTAGTAGAGAGCTTTTTGTCACAAGAAAGTTATTTGTCCCTATGCAATCGATAACTAGAGCGGTAATCATTATTGCAATTTTATATGATGGAGAGTGAGGGAATCCTGGATTAGGGGGTCTCCGGACAGCCGGACTATCTCCATTGGTCGGACTGTTAGACTATGAAGATACAAGATTGAAGACTTCGTCTCGTGTCCGGATGGGACTCTACTTGGCGTGGAAGGCAAGCTAGGCAATACATATATGGATATCTCCTCCTTTGTAACCGACCTTGTGTAACCCTAACCCTCTCCGGTGTCTATATAAACCGAAGGGTTTTAGTCCGTAGGACAGCAACAATCATACCATAGGCTAGCTTCTAGGGTTTAGCCTCTCTGATCTCATGGTAGATCTACTCTTGTACTACCCATATCATCAATATTAATCAAGCAGGACGTAGGGTTTTACCTCCATCAAGAGGGCCCGAACCTGGGTAAAACTTCGTGTCCCCTGCCTCCTGTTACCATCCGGCCTATACGCATAGTTCGGGACCCCCTACCCGAGATCCGCCGGTTTTGACACCGACTGAGAGGCATAAGCTAACATACTCATAGCATTAAAGTATCAAGTCCTCTTCACTCCCATACGCAAACAACCTACTTACTCGGGTTTAAGCTTTTGTCACTCTAGCAACCCACCATAAGAAACTCACGAACATATTCCAAATCATACATCCGGGATCCCTCACGCTTGCGCGACATAGAGAGCACCATAGGTCAGCACTAATAATAAAACATACAACTCAAACCAATCATGATCATCAATTAACCCATAGGACAAAACGGATCTACTGAAACATCATAGGATAGCCATACATCATTGGGAAATAATATATAGCATTGAGCACCGTGTTTAAGTAGAGATTACAGCGGGGAGAAGAGGTGTTACACCGCTGCATTTAGGGGGAGAGAGTTGGTGATGATGGCGGTGAAGTTGTTGGTGTAGATCGTTGTCACGATGATGGCCCCGGCAGTGTTCCGGTGCCACCGGGACAGAGGGGGAGAGAGCCACCCTCCTTATTATTCTTCCTTGACCTTCCCCATAGATGGGAGAAGGGTTTTCCCTCCGGTCCATGGCCTCCATGGCAGCGGAGGGGCGGGATCCCCTCCAAGATTGGATCTCTCTCTCTGTTTCCTTCTGTTTTTGCGCTCCCAGATTCTGGCCTTTCACTGTTTCCTAAATTCCCGGAGATCTTTAACTCCGATTGGGCTGAAATTTTAACACGGTTTTTATCCGGATATTAGCTTTCTTGCGCCAGAAGAAGGGCACCCACCGCCTTATGGGGTGACCACAAGGGCCCAGGGCGCGCCTTACCCCCTGGGGTGCGCCCCTCACACTTGTGGGCCCCTCGGACATCATCTCGCATTGATTCCGCTTCCCAAAATTAACATATATTCCAAAAAAATCTTCGTAAGTTTTTATCCTGTTTGGACTCCATTTGATATGGATTTTCTATGAAACAAAAAACATGCAACAAACTAGAACTGGCACTGGTCATTGGATCAATATGTTAGTCCAAGAAAATCATATAAATTGGTGCCAAAAGTATGTAAAAGTTGTAGAATATTGGCATGGAACAATCAAAAATTATAGATACGACGGAGACGTATCAGCATCCCCAAGCTTAATTCTTGCTCGTCCTCAAGTAGATAAATGATAAAAAAGATAATTTTTGATGTGGAATGCTACCTAGCATAATCTTGATCATATAATCTAATCATGGCATGAATATTAAGACACGAGTTATTCAAAGCAATAGTCTATCATTTGACATAAATACAATAATACTTCAAGCATACTAATAAAGCAATCATGTCTTTCTCGGAATAACATGGCCAAAGAAAATTATCCCTACAAAATCATATAGTCTAGCTATGCTCCATCTTCATCGCACAAAGTATTTCATCATGCACAACCCCGATGACAAGCCAAGCAACTGTTTCATACTTTTAATATTCTCAAGCCTTTTCAACTTTCACGCAATACATGAGCGTGAGCCATGGATATAGCACTATAGGTGGAACAGAATATGATGGTGGAGGTTGTGTGGAGAAGACAAAAAGGAAGAAAGTCTCACATCGACGCAGCTAATCAACGGGCTATGGAGATTCCCATCAATTGATGTCAATGCGAGGAGTAGGGATTGCCATGCAACGGATGCACTAAGAGCTATAAGTGTATGAAAGCTCATACTGAAAACTAAGTGGGTGTGCATCCAACTTGCTTGCTCATGAAGACCTCAGGCATTTGAGGAAGCCCATCATTGGAATATACAAGCCAAGTTCTATAATGAAAATTCCCACTAGTATATGAAAGTGATAACTCAAAAGACTCTCTATATGAAGAACATGGTGCTACTCTGAAGCACAAGTGTGGTAAAAGGATAGTAGCATTGCCCCTTCTCTCCTTTTCTTTATTTTTTTGTTTATTTTTTGTTTTTTGTGTGCTTCTTTGGCCTCTTTTATTTTTTGCGGGCTTCTTTCACTACTAGAATCAGCTTCTTTGTTGTCCGCCATGGCAGACGGCAAAGGCATACATCACAGACGGGAAACATATTTGACATCCGCCAGCAGACGGCAAACTGTCTGTCTGAACATGTGCCAGCAAAGGCCTTCTTTGTTGTCCGCTTCTTAGAAACGGACGGCAAAGGATTGTGTCGTTCGCCATCCGAGGCCAGCAGACAACAAAGATAACGGACGGCAATAGGGTGGGGTGAGAGCCATTAGGGGGTTAATGGCGCTCTTTGCCGTCCGCTAGCAGACGGCAAAGATTCAAAGATGTTTGTCGTCCGCCGAAAGACGGCAAAGAGCTCAGCTAGGCAGCACTAGGAAGCTGCCACGTGGCCAGCTATGCCGTCTGCCAGCGGACGGCAAAGTGATCTGAATCTTTGCCATCTGCTGGCAGATGGCAAAGTGACCAAATAGGCAACCAGTGTTCCCAGTTTTTATAGGTAGCTGCCACGTGTCCTCTTTGCCGTCTGCTAGCAGACAGCAAAGAGGCTATATATCCCCTATTTTTATTTGAATCCATTTAATTTCACAGGAATTCACACACAGATATACATATATTTTTTTTCACATGCACAGCAGACATATGATGTATCCAACACATAGCTCTATCCATGACAACATACATATACACATAAGAAACAGAGTTCCATCCATACATATTACAGTAACATCACAATGTTCATCCAACAAATTGTTCCATGCATCCATATAACAAGTTCCACATTTTTCATCGATACAAACGAAAAAAAGAACAGGGAAACAAGCACTCCATCCATGCAAGTTTCCATATAGTGAATTAAATCTGCAAAATGGGAAACAAGAAAGTTAGAAGAAGAAGACTAGAATCAGAAGAAGAAGAAGAAGAAGAAGAAGAAGAAGAAGAAGAAGAAGAAGAAAATGAAGAAGAAGAAGAAGTAAGCATACTTAGGTAAAATGGAGCTAACCTAGCTAATTATGCCGGTTTTGAGTGAACTAAGCATATTATGCCATTTTTGATATAACTTAGAGCTAACATCACTTTAGAGAAGAAGAAGAAGAAGAAGAAGAAGAAGAAGAAGAAGAAGAAAACTAGAAGAAGACTAGAAGAAGAAGATCTTCTTGTTTTCTTCCTATTCCTTCTTTTCTTCATCTTCCTAGATTTTCTTCATCTTATTATGTCATTTGTGGACTAAATAGGCTGAATTATGTCATAAATGGACTAAATAGGCTAAATAAGAGGAAAATGCCATTTTTGAAGAAGAAGAAGAAGAAGAAGATCATTTCCAATAATGTCTCCTTAGCAAGTTCACAAACTGAAATGTGAATAGTAGTAACTAACGACCATTCAAATCAAACTCACCATGGTCGCCGGAGCAATCTGGGGCATTAGCGGAGGGGCCTAACCGTTTTTCTTGCACATGGTCTGCACATTTGGTTCTCACGAGTCAGTCATATTAGATAGTAATGCAAACATTACGTGCATGATTGGGCTTATATGCATGAGAAACGTACCACGATGAGCTTGTGTAGGGCCTGGTCAGCGCTGTCGTTCCGGTTCCTCTCCTCCAATAGCTTATCCATCCTCTCCTCCATCTCGCTCTCCCTCTCCGCCGCCTCCCTTTTTGCCTCCTCCAAAAGCGCATGGGTCTTCAATCTCTCTTTCTCAACCACTGCCTACAACACACCACTCCTCGTTAGCATTGTAATCATCGACGGACGCACACACAATGTAATGGAGGAAAGGTGAGAGAGTGCGTATAACTAACCGCCATGGCGAGCCCCGTGGGACGTGCACGAGGCGTTATCTCAGGATCATAGCTACTCAGGCGCTTCTTGATGTGCGGGAGAGTCATAGGACAACGTATCAGTCCATCACCAATGGCTTGAGAGCCATGGGGCCTCCCGCCACCAGATATCATCACCAGCTCTGTATCAAAAGGATCCTGGCTCGGGTTAAAGTCCTCCCCTTTCCTCGCCTTCCCCTCGTCTCTGTACTTCACAAGCTTGTGGTGGGAGGAGATGTTGGTGAAGCTCACTGGATGATCTAGGTTAGACTCCGTGAATGGCTTGGCCTTCTTGTACGAGGCCATATGGGCCATGCCATAGAGGCCGAACAGACTTGGCACAGGCTTCTTTGTGGTGGTGCGCCTGAGAGAGAGGAACAAAATATTAGTTATGCCATTTTTTAACTAACTAAAGCATATTAAGTCATTTTATAGAGCTATCTAAGGTTATTATGTCATTTTAGAGCTAAATATGTCATGAATGAACTAGCTAAGATTAGTTTAGGTCATTATTGAGCTATCGAAGGTAGTTATGCCATTTTTTAACTAACCAAAGCATATTAAGTCATTTTATAGAGCTATCTAATGTTATTATGTCATTTTAGAGCTAAATATGTCATAAATGAACTATCCAAGGTAGTTATGCCATTTTTTAACTAACTAAGCATATTAATGAAGTCATTTTGGAAGGGATAAATGCTAGCATGAAGAATGAAATTGCATGAATCATGTAGCAAACCACATACCAAGTTATCCCCGTACTCAAACAGGTTGGAGCTCCCTTGATGGTGTGCCACACCTTCCATTTGGTCGCGCTTATCCTTGGCCCGTACTCAAACACGCGGCCTCCTGCTCTCCCTCTGAAACCATGTAGAAGGTCACAATCAAACAAGACAACACTGATTAGTACAATCACTAGGTAGTGTTGATTTTTAATTCTGTAAAGGAGAAATTACCCAAAACCGACGGAACACAATGTTGGCCACCGTCTCGCACAAGACACCGTCGACCCTCTCCTCCGGCGGGGCCGGGGCAACCGAGTACAGCTCCCAGGTCAGTGCTAGCTGTGGAACCTGACACTCACCGGGCAACGTGACCCACCCATGGAAGTGCTGCCGGCAAAGCACACCAAGGACCTGGTTGGGCCTGCGGACACCACGGGGGTGTACCCAGCCCCTGCAGTATGACAAGGCCAACGCATTAGATATTAATTTGCAGGAACATGAAGGCAAAAGGTTAAAAAAATAGTAAACACACTTACTTCAACCCTTTAGGCGCAATCAACCACCTCTGGTCGGGGGTCGTCGGCACGGGCGGGAGCTTTGTACAGCCACGCTTCTAGACCTTCTTTCCCTTCTCAACCAGCTCGTCGTCGCTGTAGTTATCATCTGAAAAGGTGTCCTCGCTACCATCCTCCGGGCCACTAGACTCTTAAGTCTCGTGGGAAGAAGACTGCGGGATCGGAGTCTTCTGGGACGAAGACCCCGTGACCGGAGTCTTCTAGGATGAAGACTCTAGGACCAGACTCACGTGGGGCGAAGGATCGGCGACCCGAGTCTGGTGGGGCGAAGGATCAGCGACCGGAGGCTCATGGACCAGAGTCCGAGATGGGTCCACGTCAGACGGAGCAGTCCTGTGGTCGGGTGAATCAGCTGAGGGTGGCGTAACAGCCTTCCTACCTCTCCCGCTGCCATGTCCACCTCTACCATCCTTCTTCGTCCTCCCCCGACCTCTCCTAGCCGAAGAAGAAGCGCCCGCCCCAGTTGTCTGCATACTGTCTAGCAACGCTCTCCGGAGGGGCTGGGCTGGAATAATGGAACCACCCCTCCCAGTAGCGCTCGCAGGAGGATCGGGGCGGTCTGGACCCTTGCCCACCATCCTGTCAACACCTGCAATGACAAAAAGTAAATGAAATTAGTACAAAAATAAAATTTGGATACCTGACATGAACATAATAATATGTATATAATTTAAGTGTATCATAATCATGAACATAATAAAAATACACCCGATCAACACAAATATATATGATGTTTTTGTATCATCATCATGTTCGGGGTCGATCGGGGTGTCAGGGTG
>NC_053025.1:291298930-291320634 GCF_003073215.2 Triticum urartu | reverse complement strand
ATAAGCATGAAATATATCGTCGCTTTGAGAAGTATGTGACAAGTAAGAGCTCCCCCTAAATTTGTGCATATTTAAAATTTGCTTTGGACTGCAAATGCACAAGGAGTTAGAGTCATGGGTTACTCTTCCATGTCACATACATCTTGGTGGAGCGCTTAAAATGATAAGAATGAAATACATGCACTCATCACCAAGAATAGTGAATGATCACATAAGATAGATAAGATAATAGCATTAAGCAAGCATTAAGTGTAGCTTATGATCAAACACATGATCATCAATGTCTCACCAAGCAATGACATAGTATCTCAAGCACTCAAAAGCAAACAAAGTTCGAAAAACCACCAAATAAAGCAAGAGAGAATAAAAGCAACACTCTCTCTCTCGAAGCCTATGATCTATACATTTTCTCCCCCTTTGGCAACAAGTTACCAAAAAGTTCCTAGAAAATGCATAGTGCTAGATCGACGCTCAGGCTTGATCTTCAGGTGGTGGTGGAGTCCGGATCACTCCAAGGACGAAGGCTTCTGTAGACGCTGAAGTAGACGCTGGAGTTGGAGCTGAAGTAGATGCTGGAGCTGGTGGAACTGAAGCTGTAGCAACTGGCACTGCATGTGATCTCTGAGCTCTTGGCACTCTGGAAAATGCATCAGTTGTAGTCTTGCCTCTCCTCTCCTGCATGTCATCCTGAAGCTGCTCCACTGCAGTCTGAATCTCTGTCACCTTGACATCCAAGTCATAGAACTTTTGTTCCATGATTCTCTCTAAGCTTGCCTGGTTATGAGTTAGGGTGGCTAGTCCTTTCTCAATCTGCAGGGTGGATGCAATTAGGTAACCAAGCTGCTCTTGTTTGGTTTTCAAGAAATACTCAGATGCCTCCTCTTGAGTTGGCATCTTTGGCAGCTTTCTCCTTCCTCTGCCTTCTCCTTTCTTGCTTGTGCTTGTGCAGATGATGGTTCATTTTCAGTCATCACAACTTGATTATCTTCAAAATCTGGATGGATGGGCAGGTGTTCCTTGTCCAATAAGTATATGCCTGTGCCCATCTCGGAGTTGATGAGCTCCTGAATTTGTGGGGCATAACCACAGCTCCTCTTCTGATCAGCTGCTGTCCTCTTAATGGTCTCTACCATGAGGCTCATCACCTTGAACGTCTGTGGCACATCAAAGATATGTAGCAAGTTGATTGCATGGCCTTTGATCATCTTGTGATCACCTGACTTGGGCAAGAGAGTGTGCCTCAAAATCCAATTGATGGTTGGCAGCCCTGACAGAAGGTAATGTACTGAAGCCAAACTTGAAAGTTTCAAGAGCTTCATTTGGAATTTCCTTGTACATATTGGACATGTTGATCCATCTTCTTCTTGGCATATATGTCCAAGTCATCTCATGCTCCTCTGGGGCATTAATGAGCTGTTGCCCACTCTAACTGTAGATTGGTACCTTCGTACCTTCAGACATCCAAGTTATCCTACCATCTGGATAGAAGTGTGCTGTGGAGTAGAATTGCATTAATAAGCTCCTCATTCCACTTTGTGAGCTTCTTGCCCAACAAAGTCTGCAACTCCACAAGCACTAAAGCTGTCTTGCACTCCAGGGTAGTGCTCTTCGTTTTCCTTAATATATTCCCAATTGACCCATCTCATATCACAAACTATGGGCTTCTTATCAAGCAGCACTGTCTCATAAAAATCTTGCTGTTCCTTGGTGTGAAATCTGTAATCCACAGCAGTCCTTCTCCTTGAAGCATACAGATCTGCTTCTCTCCACTTCCTGAGCCCTGAATCTCTCCTGAGCTTCATATCCTCAGCCACAGGATGAGCATCATTGTGGTCTGGGATCTTGGACTTGAGCTTTCTCAGAACGTGCTCTTCATCATCTTCTTCAGCAGCTTCAGGCACTGGGGCCTTGTTCTTTTCAGTTGCAGGTATGCTCCTTGTATTTCTCTTTGGTGCAGACTTGGGCTTGGAGGCAGCTTTGGGTGCTTCTTTGGGCTCCTGATAGCATCACCCATAAGCTTAGGTGCCTTAGGTGCTGGTGCAGCAACCTCTTCTTCCTCTTCCTCTTCCATGATGGAAGCCTTTCCAAGCACTCTGGCTACGGTCTTCTTGACCCTTTCCTTCCTTTTCTTTCCTTCAGCAGCAACTGGCTCTTTGGGAGTGGGCTTCTCAGTTGAAGCTCTGGCCTTTGACATAGGTTGCCTACCTGCTGGCCTTTTGATCTTTAACCCTGGCTTTGTGCCCAGTGCTGGCTCAACTCTCTTTGATGTGGCTTCCTCTTCTGCCACATAATCTTCATCCTCAGAATCTGAAGTTCTCTTCTTCCTCTGTCTGGTGGCAGCTTTAGGCTGATTGCTTGGGGTACTCCTACTGCCATCATCTGAAGAGCTGGAGGGACTAGTGCTCTCACTCATGTGCACTTGCTGTTCTGACACATTCTGGCTGTCACTCTGATCTGACATGATGAACAAGCTGTCTGCTGACCCTGTGAATAGTTTATATATGAGGTAGAATAGATGAGCATCACAAAATGTAGAGATTTTTGCAAAAGAATGATCCAAAAACTTAGTTTTAGTTTCCCACTGAAATCATCTCGGATCTACCGATTTTCAAACTCGGTGATACCGAAGCAGTTTTTGGAACCTAAACTAGTGAACTCGGTCAGACCGAGTCACAGTTCGGTGGCACCGAGACTGCTAGGGTTTCACAAAGTTCCAAAATCGGTCACACTGATAAGTAATTCTCAGTCAGACCGAGTCTCACTTGTGCAATGGCATAAGCCAAATCGGTGGGACCGAGTTTTTCAACTCGGTGGGTCCGAGATGGTTTCGGCGGAAACCTAAACCTAGAATTTTCGAATCAAAACTAATCTACGAACGCATTGACTGGATAGGAGTGTTTCAATCATGGCAAGAATCATGATGATCACAATGTGTTAAGAATCG
This sequence comes from Triticum urartu, assembly GCF_003073215.2. Lineage (NCBI taxonomy): Eukaryota > Viridiplantae > Streptophyta > Magnoliopsida > Poales > Poaceae > Triticum > Triticum urartu. Next base: position 291,317,690 of record NC_053025.1, on the reverse strand, counting down.
GATTGGAGAATAGCACAAAGATCGAGTCCATACCCTAGTTCAGCGGAGACTCGCTATGGCGGCAACGGCGGGGTAGAATTCCGTTGACGGCGATGGAGACCAGCGACTGGAGGCGCTGGCTGGCGAGGAGACGATCCGGGAGACCAAGTTGGCAGCAGGCTATCGCGCGGGCGAAGGGGTTCGGAGAAATTTCCAAATTTTTGCCGTGACCTATATAGCCCGACCCTGTCGGTGTGACCGAGTGGAACAACTCGGTGGCACCGAGATGCAAAACTGTATACAGTTATTGCAACTCGGTGTGACCGAATGGTTCAAATCGGTTGCACCGAGATCGAAAATTCAGATCAACTTAATGATCTCGGTAGGACCGAAAGTAGGATATCGGTCAGACCAAGAATCACAAAGTGGTTTTGGAAGTTTTAAGTCTATGACGAATCGGGGACTCCGAGCGCTCCTCACACAGAGTGGTTCGAATCTGACTTGATCAAATTTTGTGATGTAGCATGAATAGAGTTTGAGACGAGAAAAGCATAGATAGCTAGAGGAGGTTCTTAGGCATTCTTGTCCATCCACTTGGCAAAAGGAAATAAAACCAAACAATCAAAACAACAAGTGGATGTCCTCGAATGAGTAAAATATGCAACCAGCATGCTCACACAATAAGATGGCAAATGAAATATGTGACAAGGCATGCACAACCAATTCTAGCATCTATCAAGCAATTTGCGATGACAAGGTCATCTATATATGAGTATATTGACTTAGGAGTCAAGTGAGAACACTTGATCATAGGTCATACTCATCGTTTAAGCTCAAGTGGGGTTACCACTTTTACATAAAGCATTGTTGTGTTCACATCTTTAGAGTTGCTTTAGCTCAAGTCTTAGAGTAAAGCTCCCCCTAGATGTGATATCCCCCCTTAGAGGGATGAACTAACCTCGGGTTTTGTCGATGATGACTTCATGTAGATGTTGAAGATGTGGATGCTCAATGTTGATGTAGATCACTTGGAGCTATCCATTTGAGTGAATTGCACTTTCAATACCTACATGGGTTAGTCCCACAAGGAACAAACAAGGATATCCATAGACATAGAGTGATGCACACACAAGATGATGTCCATGAAAACTTTTAGGTTACCTTGTCCCTTGTCTTACCAACAAGAGGGTTTGTGACTCCTTGAACTAGTGCAAGATGTGGAAGTTGATTGCACTTGTTCTTGCCAAAATGATAAGAGTGAAGTATGTTGGCGGAGTCACCCTCAAGAACTCTCTAGTTCTTCTTCTTTTGGATCCACATCATCTTGATGGGAATCCTTGGAGTTGTAGTCGTACTTGATGAAGTGGAACTTGATAGTTGGGAATCCACTTGACTAAGGTCTTAGGAGCTTCTTCAAATGCATCAATTTCCTCTTGAAGCTTGTCCTTGCCTTTTTGCTTGTGTAGTCTTGTGGTGGAAGATCATCTTGAGCTTGTGTCCCCTTGAAAGAAGTAGGATCATACTTCTCTTGTTGAGGAACAAACTTCGTCTTGGGGTATTGATCTTCTTCCCACTCAACTCCATTGGCATTGAACTTTCGTTCAAAACCAACACCTTGATTCTTCCGGTGCCTTCCTTGCTTGCGTACAATTTCCTCGAATTGCTTACTTCCGGCAAGGCTCTTGTAAACACCTTTCTCTATAATTCCCTTCAATAAGCTATTTTCTTGCTCAAGTGTAACTTGGCTAAGAGAATCATTAGTGGAATCAAGAGAACTACTAGAAGCAACAATATTGGATTTAGCATGATTATTATTACTACTAGAGGAAGAATCATTCTTGTTCTTGTTACTAGACTTGACTTGAGGCATGTAAGTGGATAAGAGTAAACGCTTGGCAATGTAAGAAGAACTTTTCTTACGAAGATCATCATTGATTGCTTTTAAGAACTCATGCTCTTGCTCAAGGTTGAGCTTTTCAAAGCGTAACTTTCTCATGAGCTCTTAAAAGTTCTCGATGATCTTCGAAGATAGTTTCATGAGCTAACTTAAGAGTGTTTAGTTCTTTAGTTAGAGCCTCAATCTTCTCCTTATCATTGTCATTCGTTTTATCTTGATTAGCATGATTAATTGACGTTTCATCATAGTATTCATCACTAGAGTTGTCAACAAGCAAATCATCACCTAACAAGTCATCTTCATCACTATTGAAATCAACATACTCGGGGTGTGTTACCTTAGGACCTTTGGCCATGAAGCATCTTCCAATTCCTTCATTTGGTGAGTCAAATATGTCGTAGGAGTTGGTTGACACAAGTGCTAGACCGGCAACACCTTCATCTTGAGTATCTTCGGAGTTCGGAGTGATAACTTCTCTTGGAGTGGCTGTCGGAGTCGGAGCCGGATACCCATTCACCAACATGAGCTTGATGTCTTCGTTTGTGTAGCTCCTTGATGATTTTTCCTTCCTTTCCGAATCCTTGCTTCTCCGTGAGTATCTTCGTTCATAACGATCATCTCTACTCCTTCTCTCTCTTGGTGGTGATTCTTTGCTTCTTCTTTTTGGAGAATCTTCTCTTCTCTTGTAGGGAGCCGTACACTCATTGGAATAGTGTCCGGGTCTTCCACAACTGTAGCAGTTTCGCTCTCGACTAGAAGATCTTTTGTCATTGTAGGACCTTGACTTGAAGCTTCTATCTTTGCTTCTACTCTTGTAGAACTTGTTGAAGTTCTTCACCATTAAGCTCAATTCTTCATTGAAGTCTTGTTTCTCACTTGATGATGTAGGGGCTTCACATGAGGCTTTGTAGGCACCACTTGATTTGTTGTGAAGTTCCTCTTTATCCTTAAGTGACATCTCATGAGCAACAATTCTTCCAATCACCTCCGTTGGCTTGAGATCTTTGTAATTGGGCATCATTTGGATCAATGTGCACACGGTATCATATTTTCCATCCAAGGCTCTTAGAATCTTCTTGATGATGAATCTATCGGTCATCTCTTCACTTCCTAAGCCGGCAATCTCATTTGTGATGAGAGCAAGCCTAGAGTACATTTCAGCGACACCTTCACCATCCTTCATTTTGAACTTGTCAAGTTGACTTTGAAGCACATCCAACTTGGATTCCTTGACGGAGTCGGTACCTTCGTGCATATCAATCAAAGTGTCCCAAATTTCCTTTGCATTCTCAAGACGGCTGATTTTGTTGAATTCTTCGGGGCACAATCCGTTGAAGAGAATATCACAAGCTTGAGCATTGTATTGCAACATCTTCAACTCATCCGCGGTAGCTTCACGGTTTGGTTCTTTCCCATCAAAGAAGTCACCTTGCAAACCAACACACACAATAGCCCAAACGGCGGGGTTATGTCCAAGAATATGCATTTTCATTTTATGCTTCCAACTAGCAAAATTAGTACCATCAAAGTAAGGACCTCTACGGTGATAATTTCCCTCGCTAGACGCCATACTCTCCTAGGTTGTGAAACCAAGGCTATGACCACCAAAAGCTATGGAGATCAAAGCAAATGGAGACCAAAGCTCTGATACCACTTGTAGGATCGAAAGTATGTCTAGAGGGGGGTGATTAGACTACTTGACCAAATAAAAACTTAACCTTTTCCCAATTTTAGTTCTTGGCAGATTTTAGCTATTGTAGGACAAGTCAAGCAATCATCACACAATTCAAGCAAGCATGCAAAGAGTATATTGGCAGCGGAAAGTAAAGCATGCAACTTGCAAGAATGTAAAGGGAAGGGTTTGGAGAATTCAAACGCAATTGGAGACACGGATGTTTTTCCCGTGGTTCGGATAGGTGGTGCTATCCTACATCCACGTTGATGGAGACTTCAACCCATGAAGGGTAACGGTTGCGCGAGTCCACGGAGGGCTCCACCCACAAGGGTAATGGTTGCGCGAGTCCACGAAGGGCTCCACCCACGAAGGGTCCACGAAGAAGCAACCACCCACAAAGGGTCCACGAAGAAGCAACCTTGTCTATCCCACCATGGCCATCGCCCACGAAGGACTTGCCTCACTAGCGGTAGATCTTCACGAAGTAGGCGATCTCCTTGCCCTTACAAACTCCTTGGTTCAACTCCACAATCTTGTCGGAGGCTCCCAAGTGACACCTAGCCAATCTAGGAGACACCACTCTCCAAGAAGTAACAAATGGTGTGTAGGTAATGAACTCCTTGCTCTTGTGCTTCAAATGATAGTCTCCCCAACACTCAACTCTCTCTCATAGGATTTGGATTTGGTGTGGAAAGAAGATTTGAGTGGAAAGCAACTTGGGGAAGGCTAGAGATCAAGATTCATATGGTAGGAATGGAATGTCTTTGATCTCAACACATGAGTAGGTGGTTCTCTCTCAGAACATATGAGTTGGAATTGTGTATGTGTTCTGATGGCTCTCTCCACGAATGAAGAGGAGGTGGAGGGGTATATATAGCCTCCACACAAAATCCAACCGTTACACACAGTTTTCCAATCTCGGTGGGACCGAATCAACAAACTCGGTCGGACCGAAAAGGTAAACCTAGTGACCGTTAGAGATTTTCGGTGGGACTGACATGCAACTCGGTAGGACCGATATGGTTAGGGTTTGGGCATAACGTAATCTCGGTGAGACCGATTACACAAACTCGGTGAGACCGATTTGGTAATTAGCTAACCAGAGAGTTGGTCAGGCAAACTCGGTGGGACCGATTTGCTCTTTCGGTGAGACCGAAAAGTTACAAAAAGGAAACACTGAATTTACATTGCAATCTCGGTGGGACCGATCCGCTCTTTCGGTGAGACCGAAAAGTTACGAAAGGGAAACAGAGAGTTTGCAATCCCATCTCGGTGGTCTCTCCCCCTATCGGTAGAACCGAAGTTTGGCTAGGGTTTGGCAGTGGCTTATGACAAGTGAAACTCGGTGGCGCCCGGATAGAAAGAATCGGTAGGACCGAGTTTGGCTTAGGGTTTAGGTCATATGTGGATATGGGAAAGTAGTTGAGGGTTTTGGAGCATATCACTAAGCACATGAAGCAAGAGGCTCATTAAGCAACACCTCATCCCTCCTTGATAGTATTGGCTTTTCCTAAAGACTCAATGTGATCTTGGATCACTAAAATATAAAATGAAGAGTCTTGAGCCTTTTGAGCTTGAGCCAATCCTTTGTCCTTAGCATTTTGAGGGTTCCACTTTCACATCCATGCCATGCCAATCATTGAGCTTTTCCTGAAATAATCATTCTGGAATAGCATTAGCTCAATGAGCTATATGTTGTTATGAATACCAAAACACGAGGGATAGTTGCAGCATTTCACATGCGCACTCACTATGGTTCGCGCGTTGGGGAGCTCACCACATTGTGCGTGGCTCCTTCAAGACTCGGTGCGGATCCTAGCGGTGCAATGAGCTAGCATACGTTGCTCGGTGAGGCAATGACTTGAGTACAAGCTTCAACCAAGTAGGATTCGAAGCATATAGGCACCGATTAAGATAACTTAGGGACGATGTCCACACCTCGAACGTTATCCTGGTAGAATGGACACTAGAGATCATGGACATTCTGAGCGGATATGCGCCTTGCGGTCATCCAAATTACGAGTACACAGCGTACAGTTATCCCACAGTCATCACATCGGACGACTCACTTTCCACCTTCGAGCCAAAGCGCACGCTCTTGTTGTAGGATGAAGGCTCCACTCCTCTCTCCTACAAGACGATGATCCAAGTTTCAGCTATATACAAACTTAGTGCAAGGCATGTCAAACAGGTGGTAGTCCACAACGCAGAACAGGCCTGGGGTTACGTACCAGTGAAGGAGACCAACGGCGAAATAACGGCATCACGCCACGGCTTCGTCGCTGCCCATGATCCTCGTGGTTGAAGTTATCAGGTGCGAAGCTCTTTTTCAAAATAAAATCGCAGCCCCAAATTAAGAAACTCCACTTGGTAACGACGGATTAGACTGTGCCTATTAACTGTGACAGCTGCCTCTAAAGCGCGTAACCCCAATGATACCGGCGGTCAGACTTCGCGTGACTGGAGTGCCGAGAGCATCATAGTAATCGCACTATCCGATGCACCCAACAATATACTACGCTAATCAGAGTACGCTAAATGTTGGAAAAACACACCATTCGATGTGGGTGTTCCCAGGATGGCTGTGAGTTGCAAACTATTCGGGCATTGTTTCTATTCACAATGAAGTCCAACCACACTTCGAGTATATTTCACCTCATCAGTCCTAATTCCGAGAACCGAAGGCAAGCTCAGATTTTCTTGTTACGATGAATTTTCACTATCACCGGACAGGATACTCATGAACTCTTCGATCATACGATGTTCCAAGATGTTAAGTTTGAGATATACACTTAAAGCTGAAGCCAATGAAAGTGCCCACACACGAAGACGAGTAGGCCCGGAACGTATAAGAATATCACGAAAGATCAAGCACCGCCTCCTAGGGCACAGCTTTCAACACAATCGGTGGGCCACATACATCGTATGTATGATTTCCAATCAAGATGTTGCTCTATGCTAATCATGCTAAGGCCTGAAGAACCAGTTTTATGAAGCCATAAAGCCACATAGAAGAGCATAGGAAGATGACAACCCCATGTCCCTCAGCGATTCCATACATCACAGAGTATGGTCCAAAAGGAAACAGTCAATCAGATCTGTGCCTCACCGACTTGTCCTACATCACTCTTAGACAGAGACAATCGCCACAAATAGTGCACTAATATTATCACTTGGGCATTTTGGTTCAACTACTGTAGGAGAAGGGCCTCTCTATGTTAACCAATACGACCTTTGTGCGATTATATAAAGTAGACACCACTCAACGCACACTAGCTAGAGCCGGCATCCATACCAAAAGATATTATCATAATGACACTGTACTAGACACAGTCATAGTAATCGACTAAGCCAGCAAGAGTGATAAAATGAATAAATTGTGTCGCAATTCACACAAGATCGCAGATATAAGTGCGAAGCATAGCCTCACAACCCAGCATAGGGCAACGCAGCAGATATCAAAACATTCCAAGCTCATGGTTATACAGTAGATTTGTGCAAAGACCTAATATCATACGCTGAACAGCGCTTAAATGTAGAGGTTTCTATTATTGATAAAAAAATCGAACGCTTTGCGAACCATTTCACACGCGGGCTGCCCATTTCAAATCCTGCATTCTGCGCATTATTTACATCTTTTATCAACAAGGCCACTGGTCGACTTCCTAGACACCCGGGCTCGGGGTTGGCCGGAAAACTTCGGTCACTACCATCAGTCGGGACACACCTCTAACTTTATTCCCGTGTCTTTAAGGCTGTCACTTCCGGGATTTGTTGAGTTGCCAAAATGAACATTGAACAGTATCCAATTACGCCCCTACAGGAACGAGAACTACCTGGCCTTCGGTTGTAAGCCCGCAAGGCGCGGCAAGGCCAGAGCACCAGCATCCAACACAAAAATAATGCGGGTCATACAATAACCCAACAATATCCCGGCCATGCCCCCTAACAATATACCCTTCAATGTGATGTCGCACAAGACCCCCTACGGCTTCCGCAATGGGGTACCAATTACCATCCGCCGTATCCCGGTTCCAGTCTTCATTGTCACCGAATCGCCGCCAGCACAGGCCAGTGTTGGTGTCTTCGTCAAAAGCTCGCAACAGTCACACCGCATATTCTAGACTAGCCTAAGTAGTGTGTGCTCCTCGCTTCAGAGATGCCCAGAAGCATCCTTGTCACTTGGTTTCTGCCCATAACGGACCCTCGGCTCAGTCAAGCACTCGCAAGGCGTTGGCTGAGGGAGTGGCCCGGGAGGTCGTGATAATTTCTGCAATTGGAAACACTCCTTGGCTCCAAATGTACAAAAACGACGTATGAAACTGAGGCGCTAAGTATCGAGTATCCAAGAATGTACATACATCACAACATATTATAGCTCCTTTCGAGACTTAGAATATCCTCATTCTCAGCCAAGAATCATAACATCAGTGGCGAGGAGTCGGCAGGCACCCGTATCCATCCAGCCCTTGCAATTCATAGTGTCATCCAGTGAAAGCTCTTGAGCTTGGTGGCAGTGATGAAGAAATCTGTCCATGATTCTTATCAGGAACATTATACCATTGAGTCAGGTTGGTAACCTATACAGAAATTTTTTACTAAGTTACACAAGCAGTTCGGCATCGTCCCTCGGTGGCTCTCGGGTTTCCGAAGATGGTCTACCTCACTCGAGCAGATCTAAATTCTTCCACGAGTTACATTAGGCGCGTAACTATACATCAGGAGAGCATCTTCTATCTCTGCAAATCCGGGCATTTGGCCGAAAATATCCTCAACCCTGGAACGAGGCTCCATGAGAAAGAGTCATGGTGGACTGCCTTGGTCCACTTAAAAGCAGCCGTGAACCTGTACGCATCGTGCACACCAGCGCTCACCTCATCGAAACATTCATCATACTCCTTTGCTCTGCAGTGACTCCATCAATATCATCACGCACCATCGTCTTGCTCTCCTGCACGGGTTTCACTAGGGTTCGAAAGGCCGTAATTCTTCTGCAGCATCGAAGGATAATCTCAGAGTTACGAGACCTCACGCGTGTAGCGAACTACGTCATGGGAAGAGCAAACCAAGCAAATCTATTCAATTAGCTTCTCTAAGGACTGCACTTAAAATTCAAACGGGAACAATGCGAATGTAACGGCATCGCCTATCTACACACACACTAAGCGCAAGCGCGAATAACCTATTAGGGTCCGGCCTTACTCGCCTGATAATGTTAGTTCTCCGATCAAACTGCCATCGCTGAGATCTATCCAGATTAGCGTTCTAGTAGAGAGCAGGAATCATCGAGATAGGACACCTCAAAACATACAAAACAGAGATCTCCAGTCAAAACCATAGAGCGAAACCCAGTCTCCACTCGGCGGCTGGTCAATGAGCGGTCAGGATAACTGACGCCAGCCGTGAAGAAGCCAAGCGTAGCTGGTCCACAGGTACACACTCATGAGCCGTTTGTCAATATCTACATATAGTTCACCTGACCCTTGGCGAGACCCAACCACCAGTGTTCCAGGGGCCATTATCGCTGAGCCCCTGCGATGAAGCGCCTCCGGCGCAAGAGGCTCACTGGCAAGCTCCGTGAAGCCCGGAGGGTTTCGTCCTGTCATCGTCCGCAACTGGCTTGTCACGGCGCCAGCCTTGAGAGAGCTCATCCACCGCATAAGAGCTATGTATTGCCAACAGAACATGACTCGCACGAGCTGAGTGCCTTCCGCGAATGTCGCAGCGCTTGAGCGAGTAGATACTGTCTGCAGGAAGGCTTCTAAGGGAGGACATACTCTAGAGTGGGCTCATGTTCGCAATTTAGTACGAGGAGGACATCATCTTGACAACCAATTCTACCCTGTCGCACTGAAGCGAAGACCTGCGCAAAATAGATGCATAAGCTCACACACAATCACATGCATCACATTACGCTAGAGCTGTACGCTAACTCTGATCTTATGGCCATACATCAATAAAAAGCACGCTGATCACCATCGTCACCGGCTAGACACCGTGATCTCCATCTAAGGTCCTACTGGGAGTCTGCATTGTGTTCAAGTCCGCAAACATAGTTCAGACTTCGTATAGAACTATGTACACCAATGGACCCAAGGCTAGTGGTAAGAATCGGATAAGCAATCAGCATGCGTTATGGCAAAAGACCATTTCAAAATACAAGCAACATAGACAGACGGGAAGCGATACACTGACTAGCGTGCCTGCCGAGCGGTTGCGAGTAACGTGTACCGATAATGTTTTGAGACCGCTAACACCTGATCATCGGCCACTTCAGGTGAGCGGTTCCAAGCCTGCATCGCTTACCAGACCATCATACATCACAACAGGGTCTCTCTCGAGAATCGAAGAAAAGCGATACGACTCTCGAGCATCAGTGAGCTCATTCTCAGACTTGTTCGACGAATTTTGTCCTTATCTGCGCTTCTAGTACGGGCTGCCGCAAGAGCCGTCTCGTGCCCCTCCTATCCGCAACAATAACAGAGGTCTTTACACCATGAGACGGAGCTCCACTACGCGGGGCTACTAATTCAGCGCTGCTTAGATCTCTCTGAGTGACGATAAGAGCACCTAGTCCGTCATGCTTTCAATTGAAATCCATTCACACACATTAGTCCGAGTTAAGCATGATCCTAGCCACCTGTGTGCGAACACGTTGGTACTGACACCAGTCCGCGTCTAAAGCAGGAGCCTGCGCTAGTCGCCTTCCGTGAGGCGGCTATAAGCAGTCCTCTCACAAACTCGAAAGAAAAGGAAACAAGACATCTGTATTATCACCGGCTAAGAACGCCAACTCCGTCCTCGCACTCGCCCATACCTCTTTTTTCACCTCTGCATATAAATCTACGATAAACCTGGGTGCTCGATACCCCAGCTGCTCCACAACTCCTGTGCTTCATCAGCTCGGCTGACATCGTCGCTCCTCTCGGATGCCTACAGATGTGGGGAACGAGTAATTTCAAAAAAATTCCTACGCACACGCAAGATCATGGTGATGCATAGCAACGAGAGGGGAGAGTATCGTCTACGTACCCTTGTAGACCGTAAGCGGAAGCGTTATGACAACGGTTGATGTAGTCGTACGTTCACGATCGACCGATCTAGTAAAGATACGGCACCTCCGCGATCTGCACACGTTCGGCTCGGTGACGTCCCGCGAACTCACGATCCAGTAGAGCTTCGAGGGAGAGCTTCGTCAGCACGACGTCGTGAGTGATGATGTTGCCCGGAACAGAGCCATCGTAATGAGGCAGCTCGAATATTAGCAGGTCCTCGGAAACCAGACAGTGGCTATACACCGCTTCTGAACCATTGAAAAAGTATACAGTGGATTTTTAGAGGTCAGAGGGGCGCACCAACTACCACGCAGTGCTGGCACCCCACCAAAATACGTGCTGCAGGAGACACACTTAGTGTCAGCTCCCATAGGGTTCGCTAGATGCCACCACTAAGCCATATGAGCCCAAGGGCTAAGCAAAATTACATTGCGAGCAACAGGCGCGATCCTGCACTTGAAAGACCGTCCAGAGAGCTTCGAAGAAGAAGCAACAGGAACACTGAACACATGAACGGCTAATGGAGAGAAAAATACCCTTATGAACACACACACCGGCTCCGAGATGATTCCTCCGCCGTCTTCCCCTATTAGCTAAGCGAAGTAGGATATACGGAAGGAGAGAAAGAATGGGAAGAGGAAAGCAATCCGAGTAAGAGAGCAGGCGCAACCGAGCGCCCTTCACGTGGCCAATCACCGCTCCTCTCTAGCCCGGGCTTCGCAATGAGGGGAGGTCTCCCGGTGTCCCGCCCCTGCTGGCATCCCCCTCGGCACGACTCTACCCTGGCCGACCTGTCGGTGTCAAAATCGGCGGATCTCGGGTAGGGGGTCCCGAACTGTGCGTCTAGGCCGGATGGTAACAGGAGGCAAGGGACACGAAGTTTTACCCAGGTTCGGGCCCTCTCGATGGAGGTAAAACCCTACGTCCTGCTTGATTAATATTGATGATATGGGTAGTACAAGAGTAGATCTACCACGAGATCGGAGAGGCTAAACCCTAGAAGCTAGCCTATGGTATGATTGTTGTTGTGTATGTTGTCCTACGGACTAAAACCCTCCGGTTTATATAGACACCGGAGAGGGTTAGGGTTACACAAAGTCGGTTACAATGGTAGGAGATCTTGAATATCCGTATCGCCAAGCTTGCCTTCCACGCCAAGGAAAGTCCCTTCCGGACACGGGACGAAGTCTTCAATCTTGTATCTTCATAGTCCAGGAGTCGAAGGTGATCCGGCGTCCTCCGAACACCCCCTAATCCAGGACTCCCTCAGTAGCCCCTGAACCAGGCTTCAATGACGACGAGTCCGCGAGAGAGGCTATGAATCTGATCGACTAGACCATCAATCGTTCACTCTTCGAGTAACAGGATGAGAGTATTGAACCAACAGTACTATCGGCCAGTCGCTCCGCCTGCAAATAAGTGCATTTACACATATTGCCATAGAGTACACTTACATATAAGTACGCGACTAGATCATATAACAGCCTGACGTATCCGTATGTGCCTCACACCAGTGGCCAAGGTTATTCGACGTTGCTTCACTGTCGCCCCTTAGCGCCAGTTAGCTGACGCGGCTTCCCTTGGCCACCGTCTTGCTTATAAGCTGATCAGAACGACCACAAGTATAGGGCGCATCAGCAACAGTCTTTCGAGTGTAGAGTATTAACCTCACGCAATTTATTGATCGGACACAAGGGAGCCAAAGAATATCTCAAGTATTAGCAGCGAGTTGTCCAATTCACACACCTGGAAAACTTAATATCTACGTAGCAAAGTAGTAATTAATATGAATAGACAAAGATGCAACTGATTGATTGATCCAGTCACGTATTGAGACGGTCATGCGAAAATATGGTATATAGAGTTTGTTGGTATATTTGTATTGATGTGATTGTACGCGCAGCGTAGTCCAACCCGAAATACGTATAATAAGACGACAGGAAAAGTGATAATATTACGCTAGATAGAGTGATTGGCATACATTATATCCGCTCAAGTAATGCGATCAATCATCTTGCACACTCGAATTCTCAGCGCCAAATTCAGCCTGCAACATGCTTCTATATTTCATATCACTTCTCTGTATCTCAAGTCATGGCCGGACAGAGGCAATGATAGGTGTCGCATCACACAAACGTATGACATATCTAAAAAAAAAGAGCTGAGCAATAGGCGCGGTGATTATAAAAAGAACTGATACTCATCGAACATCTTTTGTCCCCTACGCGCATCCCGGCTTACCCCCAATCCCATGGCGTAAGAGAGGAGGATCGGGTAAGTTCGCCCACTAACGCGGCTACTTACCGAGCCCTATGCTTTCACATGATGGTATAGACGGGTATATCTAAAGCATCCTACCCATCTTTCTCAGTTGAACCTGACATAACTCCCTCAATAACTACGGGTCGTACAGCTTTCCCTGCATCCATGCCGCGGCTATCAGCCTTTCTAAGCGCCATGGAAATTTCAGATCGGGCCCAAGTATCCCGAACTCGTCTCAAGATAATCTTCGTCGAGGCGTTCATCTCTGGCGGTTACATGCGAGGATCCATAATACTCACACCTAAGCGTTGACTAATCGCACAATAGCGCATAAGATACTCATCACGAGTACTTCATTGGGTAAAGATATACATGTCTACAAGCGACATAGAAATCCCATGCGACACGGGTCGCGCCCTAGGGTGACACAAAGATCAACAAATGACGGCAAAAGTCACGAGCGCATACAGCAATCTTCGAATAGCGATAGATTGGGTCACAAGACTGACTCTATAAGCGCCTAACTCAGAAGAGAGAGCATCTTTGCGATGTAACACGATGGCATCTCGAGACAAATCAGGTCAGTCTATTAACATCACCGTAGCCTCAGTGCGACCAAGCTACAGTAGGAATTACTCACCACAGCCACCCCTGGATGGTTGCAGAGTGGGACCCCCCCTATACATGAAAATTGCTGATGGGATGGATGCTACTGAGGGATGAAATGGCAGAGCACCGGATTTGCGCGCGCTGTCTGCTGCCAAGGAGCCAAACAGGAAACAGCTGACGAACCCGGAACCATGCCTCAATCGCGAGAGTATCTCAAGGGCAAGGCACGACAAGATCACGTGAAACAAGACAAGCGCAATGAAACTTTAGCACTCGTTGAGATTTCATTCTCCTTATCACTCCTCATCCCGAACCCACGAACTATATGAGATACTCTTTGCGAAGTTCAAGAGGAGCTCGGTGGCACATGCGTCACATACGTGATGGGAGGGACTGCACCAACGAGGCAGGGGCCGCGCACGCAGATCCGAAACGGCGGAAAACAGCCGCCGTCTCGGCGCCACAACTCGTACTCGCGAATGGATGGACCCGCCCTGGGCCTATCTGTATCATGCGTTCTAGTCAATGTTTTTATATATTCCAAAAATGATTGCTCCGTTGATTTTCAGGTCATTCCGAGAACTTTTATTTCTACACACAAATAACACCATGGCAATTCTGCTGAAAACAGCGTCAGTCTGGGTTAGTTCCATTCAAATCATGCAAGTTAGAGTCCAAAACAAGGGCAAAAGTGTTTGGAAAAGTAGATACCGACGAGACGTATCAACTCCCCCAAGCTTAAACCTTTGCTTGTCCTCAAGCAATTCAGTTGATAAACTGAAAGTGATAAAGAAAAACTTTTACAAACTCTATTTGCTCTTGTTGTTGCAAATATGTAAAGCCAACATTCAAGTTTTCAGCAAAGATTATGAACTAACCATATTCACAATAACATTTAGGTCTCATGTTTACTCATATCAATGGCATAATCAACTAGCGAGCAATAATAATAAATCTCGGATGACAACACTTTCTCAAAACAATCATAATATGATATAACAAGATGGTATCTCGCTAGCCCTTTCTGAGACCGCAAAACATAAATGCAGAGCACCTTTAAAGACCAAGGACTGACTAGACATTGTAATTCATGGTAAAAGAGATCCAGTCAAGTCATACTCAATGTAAACTAACAGTAATGAATGCAAATGACAGCGGTGCTCTCCAACTTGGTGCTTTTTAATAAGAGGATGATGACTCAACATAAAAGTAAATAGATAGGCCCTTCGCAGAGGGAAGCAGGGATTTGTAGAGGTGCCAGAGCTGATTATTCAAACAGAGCGGGATCGTAAATCCCTTACCTTTGCCCAAAGGCCAGCGGACGCTCAATTGGCGAAGCTGGTTCCGGCACCCTATGTGGTGCCGGAGAAGAGGGCCAAGAAGAAGGCCACGGGGACTCGAAAGAGTGCCCGACGCCCGGAGGTGTCGGATTCACCATCCGACGAATCCGAGGCGCACTCCTCCCATGAAGACGAGGAGGAGGAAGAAGAGACCCCTCCCCCTCCAGCGGGGGAAGGGAAGAAAAGGAAGGCCGCCCCAACTGGGGAGGCCGAAGGGTCCAAGAAGGGGAAAACCCTTTCTCCGGACTACTCCACCGACGCCGACGACGGCAGAGGAGTGGGCGCCCAGGGCCAAGCCCCTGGCAAAATCGTAAGTATCCGGATACCAGAGTAATTCATAGTATTCATTTATTGCACAGCTTTCCCTTATGTCGAATATGTTTATGCAGCCCACCCAAAGACCGGCTCGACGCGTCGTCGAGCGGCTCACTGGACTCGTCGGATGTGAACTCGCTTCCGACGGCTTCCTCCCCCCGCCCTACGGACGACACCGAAGTGTTGTCCCAACAGGTTCCAGAGGAGGAGGTGGTCCTGGAGGCGCCGCAAGGCGACCTCCCGGACTCCAGGAGTAAAGGGGATGAAACCCCCCAGGGCTCCAAGTCCGGCTAAGGCCGGACACGCTCCGGAATCTTCAAAGGTTCCAGAGTCCGGCGGGGGCCCTCCTTCCAAGAGGAGCAAGCCACCGTGCCGGTGACCCGTCCAACCGGAGGCGCCGGACAATATGTTGGAGGTGCTCCAAGGCGCCTCCATCGACGAGGGCACCGCACTATTATGAGTGCGGTGATCCAGAAGGTTCAGTCCGCCAAGAGCGGACTGACTGAAGCTTGTACAAGCCTTTTAACAGGCTTTGAGGTAAGTAAAGAATGCGTAAATAATATTACCGCATAGACAGTAGCCCCTGATGCTCTGTTTGGCGTTCGGGAAGAAAAGCCGAATAGAGGATCAATAGAATTCGCAGGAGTCTAACAAAAATGAGTCAATATGCATGTGCAGGCTACCCTGCTTGCGTCCGCCGCACTGACTGCGGAAGTGGACACGCTAAAGCAGGACCTCGAAAGGTCCGAGCAAGAGCTCGAGCGTGCCAAGAAGCAGCTCGAGGACAATGAAGGTAAGAAATACCTTGTTAAAATATATATATATAAAAAAGGTGCAATTGCAAAAAATGACAGGATTATCGTGGCTATTGTAGGGGCCACGTCTGAGGGCGACCCTTAAGCAAGCGCTGGTCGAGGCCGAGAAGAGGGCGGCCTCGGAGCGCACCGAGCGGGAGAAGTATGAGGCCGAGGTTGGCAAGGTGCGGCAAGAGCTCCAGGCTCTCATGAAACATGAGAGTTTGGAGCTTGACTCAAAGACGCGAGCGTCCGAGCTCGCGGTGGCTATTGAAAATGCCAAGTCTGCCAAGGCCGAATCCCAGAAGACCCTCCAGGAGTTGGATGAGGTGAAGAAGATAGCGGCGGGTAAGGCATTCTTTATGCAAAGCAAACACATAAACGTGAGTTACTTGTTACTTACCCGAATCCGGAGCTCTCCAGGAGCATTCGCAGATCAGTGTGTCCGATGCCGCCGCATTCTATCGAGCCGAGGAGGGCAGCTCGACGGAGAAGGTGTTCTGGTCTCAGTACGCTGAGGCCGGACACCCCGTGCCCCTGAGCGACCAGCTGAAGCAACTGGTCGAGCTCCACAAGGCGGCCGAACAGGCCATGAAGGGCCTCATAGTTCGGCTGTGGCCTGGAGAGGCTCTGCCTGGGAGCTATTTCGGGCTGGTGCGGCGGCTGGTGGAGGCCTGTCCGAGGCTTGAAGACATCAAGCGCTCCGTCTGCATTGAAGGTGCCCGTAGGGCCCTTGCCCGTGCTAAGGTGCACTGGGGCAAGCTGGATGCGGAGAAGCTTGTGAAGGACGGGCCACCGGGGAAAGAGCATCGCAAGCCCGAGAATTATTATAAGGATGTTCTGAAGGGTGCCCGCCTTGTTGCGGATGAATGTACCAAGGATGTATTTTTTGAGTAAAACCCGCTCGTGTTATCCTGTGCGCTGAAAACTTGTTCATATGCGCTAAGCAATGCTGCTTGAATTTAAAATATTACCTTCTGTGCGGCTGTTTATCAATACTGAGAGATGGCGAGTCGTCGGCTTCTGCCCCCTTGCCGCTAGTGCTGGGGTGTTCGGGGATAAACCTGGGCGCTCTTTTTCCCATATTTGGGTCCTTCGAGGGAGGCGCTCAGCCCAACGAACGAGGCAATCGGACTATAATGCGTGAACACTCTCACTTAGCCATAGAATTCTATAATTTTAAATTTCGGCGAAGCCCCTAGTATTCGGAAGACCGAGTTCGGGGCGCTATCCACGCCTTGGCCGGACAGAGCCGCTCCTCGCCTAAGCGGCATAAGTCTTTAGGGACTCGAAAAACCTCTCGAACAGCGACCAGCTCTCGCTTCATCATGACAGTCAGTTTTAGCTTTCTCCACTGAGGTGCTCGACCCAGCTCAACTGGGGCACAATCGCAGTGGTTCTCCTAGTGCTACCTTAGCCGATATAGCGGAACGTAAGGCACCAAAACATAGGAGCCGGGCAAACCCAACTATTGACCCAAGACATGATTCGGAGCCGATGCATATAATGCTATAAGTTCGGGGTGCGCACTTGTTAAAGTGTTCGGACTTCTCACACCATATTGAGGGGTACTGAAGCCCCTGGCGTATTTTGGCCGTACCAAAGTGTACGGGTGCAACATGTCGTTAAGGAACATATATAAAAAAAGGTAATGCAAAAAATAGACAAAAGCTATGCATTGTTTATTAAAATAGCTGCGATCAAAGCAGAACGATACAAGTAATGCGATAAACGAAAAGTTGGACTATTTAACATGTCTGCTCCAGGGGCAAGCTGCGGAATAGTATGCGAAACAGGTATACTGCTCGTGATAGAGACCACCTGGGATTTCCGTAATGCGGCATGGCTTGTCTGCTTCCCTGGTTCTTGCATCGTTTGTGCGGCAATTGAACTGCCGAACAGGCCTTCCGAAGAGTAGAGTCCTGGAAGTAAGAGAAAAGTAAAAAATCGGCAGCCCCTGGTGCGGTTTAAGCCGTGTTTTGGGCGTGCCGTGATGGTGCCCCTCCCCCTGTGCCCATGGTATCTCTAGAGCGTAGTTATGTACGCGAAGTACTGGGTCGCCTTTTTGCGAGGGTTGGGGTTGGGGCCGCATTGCTACGCCTACTCGGAACGTGCCAGGCGGTCTTGTTGTAGGTTACTCCGGGCGCGCTTGACGGTGTCCGGGTGTTTAATGGCCGGACTGGAGAACTGCCTGGAGAGGCTGCTTTGTACTTCCGCTGCAAGGGCCGCCGTGTGCTCCTCCGTTCGGAGGGAGCGTTCGGTGTTTCCATTGACCGTAATTACTCCTCGAGGGCCTGGCATCTTGAGCTTAAGGTATGCGTAGTGCGGTACCGCATTGAACTTGGCGAATGCGGTTTGCCCGAGCAGTGCGTGATAGCCACTGCGGAACGGGACTATGTCGAAGATTAACTCCTCGCTTCGGAAATTATCCGGAGATCCGAAGACCACTTCAAGTGTGACTGAGCCTGTACAGTTGGCCTCTACACCTGGTATTACGCCTTTAAAGGTCGTTTTGGTGGGCTTAATCCTCGAGGGATCTATGCCCATTTTCCGCACTGTATCCTGGTAAAGCAGGTTCAGGCTGCCGCCGCCGTCCATAAGGACTCTAGTGAGATGAAATCCGTCAATAATTGGGTCTAGAACCAATGCGGCGAATCCGCCATGACGGATGCTAGTGGGATGGTCCCTTCGATCAAAGGTGATCGGGCAGGAGGACCATGGGTTGAACTTTGGGGCGACCTCTATCACGTATACGTCCCTTAACGCGCGCTTCCGCTCCTCTTGGGGATGTGGGTTGCGTAGATCATGTTCACCGTCCGCACTTGTGGGGGAAA
>NC_053025.1:291282254-291297930 GCF_003073215.2 Triticum urartu | reverse complement strand
GAGATACTTTATGTCCTTGTGAGATACTTATATGATCATGTGGTTGATCATATGCTACCTTAATGTTTGGTTGAATGATGCTATCCTTTATATTCCATATATGATCATTCACTTGCTTGGTGATGAGTGCATGCTTTAATTTCTATCATTTTGAGCGCTCCACCAAGATGTATGTGACATGGAAGAGTAACCCATGATCCTAATCGATTGTGCATTTGCATTCAAAAGCAAATTTTAAATAATGCACAAATTTAGGGGAGCTCTTGCTTATCACATACTTCTCAAAGCGACGATGTTTTTCAATCTTATTATCATTTGTCGAAGCTTTGATCTATATGTTGTCATCAATTACCAAAAAGGGGGAGATTGAAAGTGCAACTATCCCTGGGTGGTTTTGGTAATTCCTAACAACATATAGCTCATTGAGCTAATGCTACTTGAAGATAAATATTTCAGGAAAAGCTCAATGATTGGCATGGCATGGATTAGAAAGTGGACCCCTCAAAATGCTAAGGACAAAAGATTGGCTCAAGCTCAAAGCACAAGACTCTACATTCATTTTTAGTGATCCAAGATCACATTGAGTCCATAGGAAAAGCCAATACTATTAAGAGGGGATGAGGTGTTGCTTAATGAGGTTCTTGCTCAAAGTGCTTAGTGATATGCTCCAACCCTCAACCACTTTCTCATATCCAAATATATCCCAAACCAAAAGTCAAACTCGGCCCCACCGATTTGATCTATCCGGCGCCACCGAGTTCACTTGACATAGCCACTGCCGCAAACCCTAGTCTTGTTTGGTCCCACCGATAGGGATCTCGGTCTCACCGAGATGGATTGTAATCTCTCTGTTTCCCTTCGTAACGTTTCGGTCCTACCGAGAGAGCGAATCGGTCCCACCGAGATTGCCTGACCAACTCTCTGGTTAGTCTATTACCAAAATCGGTCTCACCGAGTTTGTGTAATCGGTCTCACCGAGATTACGTTATGCCCTAACCCTAATGATATCGGTCCCACCGAGTTGACATGTCGGTCCCACCGAAAACCCTAACGGTCACATTATGAACTAAATCGGTCTGACCGAGTTGTATGATTCGGTCCCACCGAGTTTGGTGATTTGTGTGTAACGGTTAGATTTTGTGTGGAGGCTATATATACCCCTCCACCCACTCTTCATTCGGGAGAGAGCCATCAGAACATGCCTACACTTCCAACATACATTTTCTGAGAGAGAACCACCTACACTTGTGTTGAGGTCAAGATATTCCATTCCAACCACATAAATCTTGATCTCTAGCCTTCCCCAAGTTGCTTTCCACTCAAATATTCTTTCCACAAATCCAAATCCTATGAGAGAGAGTTGAGTGTTGGGGAGACTATCATTTGAAGCACAAGAGCAAGGAGTTCATCATCAACACCATTTGTTACTTCTTGGAGAGTGGTGTCTCCTAGATTGGCTAGGTGTCACTTGGGAGCCTCCGACAAGATTGTGGAGTTGAACCAAGGAGTTTGTAAGGGCAAGGAGATCGCCTACTTCGTGAAGATCTACCCTAGTGAGGCAAGTCCTTCGTGGGCGATGGCCATGGTGGGATAGACAAGGTTGCTTCTTCATGGACCCTTCATGGGTGGAGCCCTCCGTGGACTCGGCAACCGTTACCCTTCGTGGGTTGAAGTCTCCATCAACGTGGATGTACGATAGCACCACCTATAACCACGCCAAAAATCTCCGTGTCTACATTGCGTTTGCTCCCTCCAAACTCCTCCCTTTACCTTCATATGCAATTGTTTTACATTTCCGCTGCTATACTCTTAGAATTGCATGTGTAGGTTGTTTGCTTGACTTGTGCTAAGTTGCTAAAATCTGCCAAGATAAAAATTGGGAAAAGGCTAGATTTTTATTTGGTCAAGTAGTCTAATCACCCCCCCTCTAGACATACTTTCGATCTAACGACATCGTCATTAATGATACATGTGCATAGGTCACCATATTGTGGTATAATTGGCAAGTGCTTAGATTTAATTGAATATGATCTTACTTATGATCTTATTGAAATCCATGAAAAGGCCAAATCATATGCTAATTTATTAAGAGGCATCGTATTGTGATACATATCATGATATTGAGTATAAAAAAAAGAAGTAATTTATAAAAGGAAAAAACGGTGATTAAAGTAGAAAAAAAAAAACGTAAAGAAATAAAAATCAAGGTTGAGAATCTTAAAAAGTTCAACATCTGGGAAGAGAAAGTAGATGAAACATATATAAGAGAGAAGATTAAAATAAAAAAAAGTATATGCAGAGGTTATAAAAAAAAAATAAGTGTGTTAAAAATGGAATTTTTTTTGGATATAAAAAATCCTATTTTATGAAATATAAAGGAAAATAAATAGAGAAAAGTAACAAAAAAGAAAAGGATAAGGACAAAAAAAAGGATTTTCGAGAAAAAAAAGAGAAAGAGAAGAAAAAAAAAAAAAAAAATACATAAACAAAAAAAAAAATAAAAAACACAATTAAAAAAAAAACCAAAGAAAGGAATAGGGCAGATAAAAAAAACAGTGAAGGGTGTAAAAGATGAAGAAAAAAAAAAAAAAATTAAAACGCCGAAAAAAAAGAATGATATTTGGGGTGTTGGTTGGTGATAGATAAAAATATGACGGAATATGAAGTTATAAATAGAAAGATTCTATAGAAGAAGATTATTAGCAAAGTTTGTGGATCTGGGAAAAAGAAGTTGGAAAACGGAAACCAGAATAGAGTTTAAGGATAAGAAAAAACTGAAGCTAACAAAAAAATGGGAAACAAAAAATCGTGAAATCCAGAAAGGCCATAATTGAATCATCGGATTGATGACAAGCATGATATTGATATAAACCTTGTCTCATTAGTACCATGGAGATTATATTTTGATGGTTCAGTTTGTAGCAATGGCCAAGGTGTTGGTATTGTTTATATATCCTCCTCATGGTGCTGTTTTTGAAGCCTCATGCCGCTTAGAATATTTTTGCACAAATAATCAAGCGGAATATGAAGCATTGATGTTATTCGGCTTAGAGATGTTGCTTGCCATAGGTGCTACACATATTGAGGCTTTTGGTGATTCGTTATTAGTAGTGCAGCAAATATCCAAAGTCTTTTCAATGTTTTGACAATCACTTAATGTTTATCTTGATAAATGTCTAGATATAATTTCTACTTTGGATTATTTTAGCATTGCTCATATATCTAGACATGACAATTGGAGAGCAAATGAGTTGGCACAACAAGCATCCGGCTATCATGTTGATCGTGGCATGTTTCATATTTCTCAAAGGCCGATGTCTAGTCTTGCCAACATAGGGGAGGCCGAACCGGAGCCCACCGTTTCGGCCACTAATGAAATATTTAATGCAGGAGAAAATCAAGACTGGAGGAAACCCATTATTGATTATTTGTGTGATCCTAGTAAAAGGGTGGACAGGACTGTTCGGCGTATGGCTTTCAAATACACAATGAGAGATGATGATCTCTATCGCCGAACGGTTTGATGATGTTCTTTTAAAGTGCTTGGACGAGGACCAAGCGAGAGTTGCTATGGGAGAGGTCCATGAAGGTATTTGTGGCACTCATCAGTCGGCTCCCAAGATGAAATGGTTATTACGACGTGCTGGGTTTTATTGGCCGAGAATGGTTAATGATTGCTTCAGGTATTATAAAGGATGTGAAGCTTGTCAAAAGTTTGGTGATATTCAGTTGGCCCGCTGCTATGTTGCATCCTATTATCAAGCCGTGGCCTTTTAGAGGTTGGGGATTAGACTTTATTGGAGAGATTCATCCTTCTTCTTCAAAGGGGCATCGGTTCGTGTTGGTGGCACTGATTATTTCACTAAATGGTCTGAAGCAATACCACTCAAAAATATGACATACAGAGGTAATTCAATTCATAACTGAGCGTATTATTCATAGATTCGGCATTCCTCAAACATTAACTACAGACCAAGGTTCATCCTTTATGTCACATCAAGTTAGAGAATTTGCCGAATCATATAAGATAAAGTTGCTCAATTCCTCTCCATATTATGCCCAAGCCAATGGACAAGCTGAGTCTAGCAATAAAATATTAATCAAGCTCATCAAGAAGAAGATTGAGGATAATCCAAGGAGATGGCATGAGCTACTGTCCGAAGCTTTGTGGGCACACAGAATCTCAAGGCATGGTGCTACAAAGGTAACTCCATATGAGCTCGTATATGGTCAAGGCGTTTTACCAGTGGAAGTGAATTTGAATGCTTTGAGAATAGCCAAACAAAATGATTTATCGGTGGACTTTTATAACTTGATGATGGACAATATTGATGAAGTCGCCCGATAAACGTTTGGCTGCTTTGAAGGCCATAGAGAGAGATAAGTTGAGGGTGGCAAGAGCTTACAATAAGAAGGTCAAGTTGAAGAATTTCAAGTTGTGCGATCTCGTGTGGAAGGTGATTCTACCAATTGGTTCGAAAAAAGATAAAAAAATGGGAAGTGGTCTCCAAGTTGGGAAGGTCCTTAGATTACAGAGAAGCTCCATACAGAGGCTTACATTTGTTTACTTCGAGTCTCTAAAGTCGGCGAGAATATTGAATGTAGATCACCTTAGTGTGTGGCAAGAAGCTAACTAGGCAAGAACCGATATTATGAGACTATCGTCCTAAGCAATTATGTCTAATAAATACTATACCGCTTCAGCATAGAGACATGGCGATACATAATTATTGTGCTGGAGAAATATAAATGGCCCGATGGATGTGACATCGTCTAAAGAACATATACATTGGCAAAGTATTTTGGCAGCGCGAGGTATTCCGGCCAGAAAGAGCAGGGGCATAGGTGGTAACGACCGAGTATGTGGCATGGCAAAAACACAGATTCAAGAGGCCAAGAAAATTGCTTAAAGTGAGAAAGTCGTATTGTCAAAGGAGAAACTTTGAATTGGGGCCATACGCCATGCGCTCCGGCCATCCTAAGGCCGGAGAAGTTGTGTTCAAAGTACTGATATTGTATTTAGACACGACTATCCGATTTGGAAATAATGATCTACACGGTGCCTTCGGGGGTCGCGCGAAACGCATCATTTGGTTTAAAAATTCAGCCCAATCCGAAATTCGTATGCAAATTTTAGAGCTATCGAATGGAGCCTTACAGGTAGGCGAAATATGGCAGGCCCCACCAACCATGTCTGATGGTACGAAGCATAGATGTTTGCCTGACCCGTGGCCCCAGAAGAATGGCCTCAGATCGAAAAAACGTTCAAACATGAAAGTTGTTCGTCTCATCGAAACGGTCAAGTATTCTTTTGGGGCATTTCCATCCGAGGTTGTTACTACCCCCGAACATGGCCCGCAGGTGCAGCCAGTTACCAAACAGTTTTGGAAAGTTCGGACAACAAATCCGAATTGACTAGGGTTTTGGACGTGAATCCAAGCCTTTTCCTTGCACGGGAAGTCCAGCCGCCTCTTATATACTTAAGGGGTGACGGCCGATTGAATAACAACACACAATCGCAAAACCCATCTACAAACTTTCATCTCCTACCCTAGTTTTCTGCTTCTCGTTCATCGGTTCTTCGCTTTGGAGAGCTTCGATCTACGAAGTCCTAGGGGCGGGCGAACCGACCTAGGGCAGCCCATCACCGCTCGTGCGTCCAGACGGGGTCTCTCCCGGCCCGTGGGGTTTCGGGTCTTCAAAAGAGCTTGCTGGATTGTCTTGCGTATCGCGCTTCCGGTGAGCCTCCTTCGGCGACGTGTCTTGTGTATCGCGCTCGACGCCGAGGGTACACGGTGACGTGTTCGTGTGCGAACACACTGATTCTTGATTCATTGCATATCCCGGTACACCGCCGGAGGTCGCACATAGAGAATGAGGTTCGCGCAGACGGAACAGGTCCACCGGGGTTTGCTAGGTACCCGTCCAGATCACCGATGGTGAGTTGGGTCCACCGGATGCGCACGTTCGATACGGAGAACACGAGCCGAGAAGCCGTGGTAACGCAACAATCCAACGCACTTTGAGGATCCGAAACCCCACTATTCGACCGAGTAGGTACCCCATCAGGGCGCGCGTCGCTAGGGCTGCCCTAGGTCAACCTAACGCCCCTAGTGCCTTGAGGTTCGCGCCCTGCCAAAGAAGAAGAACAGAGCGAAGAACAGAAGAAGAGCTAGGGTTAAGGAGAAAAGAAAAGATAGAAAATTCGAGAAGTGGTCTCCAAGTTGGGAAGGTCCTTTTAAGATTACAAGAGTGGTTCCCGGAAACTCATATTTGGTGGAATCTGTACAAGGCACATTATTACCTTGAGCTCTCAATGGCAAATATTTAAAGAAATATTACCCAAGTGTGTGGCAAGAAGCCTAGATAGGCAATGGTCGATATGTCACTATCGTCCTAAGCAAAGACATGGCCGATAAATAGCTATCGCCCTTAGCATAAACATGGCCGATATATAATTATCGCCCTAAGAAACTATAAATGGCCGATGGAGTGTTGACATCGTCCTTAGAACAAGTATTGCAAGTTATTTTTCGGCACGCAAGTTTTGCCAAAAACAGGGGGGCATGTGTTGACACCCGATTTTGGCATGGTCAAAAACACAATTAAGATGAACTCAAATGGAAAGAGTGCTCAAAGTGAGAAAGTTCTGTATTGTCAAAAGGAGAAACTTTGATATTTGGGTCATAGCCATCCAATCTCATCTCTAAGGACAAAGTTGTGTTCGAAATACTGAGATTTTGTATTCAAAACACTATTCGGCTGATTACGCCCCCAAGATGGCCTCATATGGAAAATGATGTACACGAATTGTCTCCATCTTGTTGAAATGATAGATTCTGATAAGAAAATTGTACCAATCCTGGTTCGTACGGAAAACTTAAAGCTATCGGAATGCAGCCATGTGAGGAGTCCAAATATGGCGCGCCCCACCAGACACATGTCTGATGGGTAGCGCAAGCAAACAGATGTTTTGCATGACCGTGTTGGACCAGAAGATGACCTCGAATTGAAAAATGTTGAACATGAAAGTTGTTCGTCTCGTCGAAACGAGTGAATATGCTTTTGGGCACGTTTTCATTCAAGGTCGTTTACTGCCACAAAAAAGACCTGTAATGTGCAGCCAGTTAAGACCGAACAGTTTTGGAAAGTTCAGACAAAACCAATCGAATTTGACTAGGATTTTGGACGTGAATCCAAGCCTTTTCCTTGCACGGGAAGTCTAGGCTCCTCTTATATACCTAAGGGGTGACAACCGATTGAACAACAAACAATCGACCAAAATCATCTACCACTTTTTATCTTTTATCTTTTCTTCTTAACCCTAGCTCTTCTTCTCATTTTTCGCTCGTTCTTCTTCATTGTAGGGCGGCGAACCTCGAGGCCCTAGGGGCGATCAGGTCCACCTAGGGCATTCCATAGCCACAATGCGCCCTGATGGGGTCCCTCCTAGGCGTGTGGGGTTTCGGGTCCTCAAAAGTGCCCACCGGATTTCTTGCGTACCACGTTTTCGGACGGGTCTCCTTCGACGTGAGATGCGGTGCATCGGAGGTATAGGGTGACATGTTCATGTGCAAACACACTTTTTGGTGAATCCACTCTGGATGAAGCTTTGAACGATCTCCAGCCCATTCTTGCTACGAATAGATTGTCATCAAGTTGCTGCAATCTACAAAGGTAATATGAATACCCAATTTCCCTTTGTAGATGCAAATAATCCATATGTTGTTGCTAGATCACCTATTGAGCATAGTGTATCGGCTAGCCCTAGTTCTATCAATCATGCATCTAATTATGCGCAAGGGTCGATGCAAAACAATCTTCATGATTCAAATTCTTAAGATTTTGGCAACATACAATAGATGTATCCAAACTCTCATGCATCGACAACCCCACAAATCCATATCCTGATGAACAACGTGATGGGTTTGGTTAATCAATTTGAAACACCTCATGTTAAAATTTCCTATAGCATACAAGAAAGTGCTTCACCTTTTTATTCATTGGCAACTAATTTGCAATATGTGAATCCAACTTTGCTAGTGGATAGGAGAATTGGCCATGCTAATACTAGCTATTCGGCCAGTTACTCTCAACCATCATATGATACGCCTCATGTTAGTAAATTTTTAGCACCGTATGCAACTGTAGACGTTCATAATTCGGCCCCGCACCTTCATGGTCATAACCGAATAAGTGAAAATTTGGTAGGAACACACGTGTCATCATCTAATACTGTAGCATATAATGCATGTTCTATGCAATTCAAGAATTTCGTCAACACTCACGAATCATTGCTGAAAGAATTTGAAAGTATTGCGGAGCAATCCCTTCCAGAAGCAGTTGTGGCTACGTTAAAAAGGGCTTGTCACAAAACAAGAGGATTGGTGCTCTTTGCCTTGAACAATATGAAAAGGGATTGTTTCCTGATTATGCTGCAATAAAGGCTATAGTTTTGCAAGAAGATGGAACTTCATCCTTTGATAGAATTGGCAAAAGAACATATGGTTATACGGCAGTGCATACACCTCCACCTTGTACCGCAACATATTATACACCCCCTACACAATTGCAAAATTTTGGCAACACTAACAATTCATTGCTGAAAGATCCTAAAAGCATTGGGGGCAACTGATCTAGAGCGAGCTAAAATTGAGAAGGGATTTAAAGCTTTGCACTATAGGGTACAAGTGCTTTGCCAAGAGAGAATTAATAGGGAATTGTCCCACATAAAACAAGCCTTGATAATTTGTAGAATCAATAAAAAGAAGGATGATTCAGAGCATAGAAGTGCTTCGGTTGAAAAAGCCGAATCAAGTAGTATATATTTCGAATCCATCAAATCCAAAGAGGAAAGCATCATTGAGAAAGGGAATGACAAGCATAATAAAATAGCCGTGCTTGATTTTTCAGAATTTAATGGAACCTACTTCATGCCTTATGAGTTTCATGTCGTAGAAATTGACAAGCCTCAAGGACAAGAGCAAGTAGACGAACAAAGTTCGGCTGACAAGGATCTTCAAAGTAATAATGCACGGAATCAAGAAAAATATGGTGAGAAGGTGTTGTGGAGACATCCAAAGAGAAAGCAAGATATTGTTCAAGTCACACCACCATCATGCTCTCCCAACATATTTGAAGAGGTATGTCTAGCAAGTAATTTACCTGTTTTCAGATTTGGTCACAACTTTATTGTTGATACATCTATTAGAAAAATCCTCATAAGTAATTTTGAAAGACCAATGAAGAAGGTTAATTTACTTTTTAGCAATAAAATTGTTATAGAGCATATCGGTCAACCCATTGCGCCATTTATAAAGACCGATAGTGAATTATCATTGCAGCCAAGGCTATTCTGATTGCTTTATCTAAAGTTCATATCAAATTGGGTAGCTTTGCTTATCTATTACTTGGCTTACACTTGGTATTAGTTAGGCCATGAATGTGCTAACTATATTTGTTTTAGAAATTTAAAGACAAGGTTAAGATCTTTCGAGAAAACCGATGCTAGTATAATATCTTATCGGAAGACATCGAATATAGAGTGCCAAACACATTGCATAGCCGAATGGAGAGATTCCAAATTTGAACCATTCATTTGCTTACCTCCAAAGCTGTTCTCACACCAAGATCAGCTAGAAAATAAGAAGTATACCTTCAATTCAAGTATGTGTGATGAAATATTTGATTTGTTGCTCAAAATAATTACATAAGAATTTTTGATCACCATGTCAAGCCATCAGTTCAAGGACGAATGTATTGTAGGTTGCATCATTCGTTCAAACATAATTTTGAGGATTGCAATATGTTTCACCAAATAGTCAAATCAGCCATTGATAAGGGACGATTGAGAATTGTTGAGACACCAAAGGATGACCAGTCTATTATGATTGGTCTTGATTGCTAAAAATTTCGCATCGGTTACTTCAAGCTGATCTATCTAAAGAGAAGGTAAAAACTACAGGTGACGGGATCAAGCTTTCAAGTAAAGAATTTGTTGAAGAGCACAATGAACATAAACTTGAGGGTGAGAATTCCATTGAAGCTACAATGAAGACGCCAAGGACTGGGGGGAACAAGCAAATCCAATGATCGAGAAACAAAACCAAAAGAAAATAGAGGCCTGAATAAGCGCAAGTGTAAGAAATCAAAAATAACTTTCACTGAACTATTGGATAAATATCAAAATAAGAGTGAAGAGAAGAATGCTTATCGTCCAAATCATGCAAAGAAACCAAGATCACCCAAGGAACAAATATGAGGTCCGATATTGGCAAAGTGAGTATCTTCATGCAACATATTCATATCCTTATTTTGGGCCGCCAATGTCAATACTGTGGAAGCCTCCCTATGCTCATGTAGATCCATATCCATCATGGGATAGGTATGATACAAGGGCACATTCTTCATCTTACTTTAGACCATCTCACCAATATTATGCAGCTCTGAGAAGATCAACATTTGAACAATCACATGTTAAACACTACTGGAATCAGCAGATTTTGTCGTCTACCCACTCTTTGTCGTCCACTAGCAAATCACAAAGGTAGGCTTTGCCATCAGCCACCAGAAAGCTGACGACAAAGTGGCAGCGGATGGCAAAGGTAGGGTTTGCCATCAGCCAACTCTTTGCCATCTCCTAGCAGACGGCAAAGATTCTTTGTCGTTTGCTAGCAGACGGCAAAGAGGGGGTTTGGCCCACTGGCTGTCAAACCCTAATGGGCCCCCTCTTCGCCATTCGCTAGCAGACGACAAAGATTTCTTTGTCGTTCGTGATGACCCACAAGTATAGGGGATCTAACGTAGTCCTTTCGATAAGTAAGATTGTCAAACCCAACGAGGAGCGGAAGGAAATGATAAGCGGCTTCCAGCAAGGTATTCTCTACAAGTACTGAAATAAGTGGTAACGGATAGTTTCGTGATAGGATAATTTGTAACGAGCAACAAGTAATAAAAGTAAATAAAGTGCAGCAAGGTGGCCCAATCCTTTTTGTAGCAAAGGACCAGCCTGGACAAAATCTTATATAGAGAAAAGCGCTCCCGAGGACACATGGGAATATCGTCAAGCTAGTTTTCATCATGTTCATATGATTCGCGTTCGGTACTTTGATAATTTGGTATGTGGGTGGACCGGTGCTTGGGTACTGTCCTTACTTGGACAAGCATCCCACTTATGATTAACCTCTAATGCAAGCATCCGCAACTACAACAAAAGTATTAAGGTAAACCTAACCATAGCATGAAACATATGGATCCAAATCAGCCCCTTACGAAGCAACACATAAACTAGGGTTTAAGCTTCTGTCACTCTAGCAACCCATCATCTACTTATTACTTCCCAATGCCTTCCTCTAGGCCCAAATAATGGTGAAGTGTTATGTAGTCGACGTTCACATAACACCACTAGAGAAGAGACAACATACATCTCATCAAAATATCGAACGAATACCAAATTCACATGACTACTAATAGCAATACTTCTCCCATGTCCTCAGGAACAAAAGTAACTACTCACAAAGCATATGCATGTTCATAATCAGAGGGGTATTAATATGGATATAGGATCTGAACATGTCATCTTCCACCAAATAAACTAAATAGCATCAACTACTAGCAACCTACAGGTACCAATCCGAGGCTTAGAGACAAGAATTGGATACAAGAGATGAACTAGGGTTTTGAGAGGAGATGGTGCTGGTGAAGATGTCGATGGAGATTGCCCTCTCCGGATGAGAGGAGCGTTGGTGATGACGATGACGATGATTTCCCCCACCCGGAGGGAAGTTTCCCCGGCAGAACAGCTCTGCCGCAGCCCTAGATTGGATCCGCCAAGGTTCCGCCTCGTGGCGGCGGAGTTTCATCTGAGGAGATGGCTTCTGGCTTTTTTTCTCATCGAAAGACTCCATATAGCAGAAGATGGCCATCGGAGGCCACCAGGGGCCCATGAAGGTAGGGGGGCGCTCCCAGGGGGGTAGGCGCGTCCCCCACCCTTGTGGGCAGGTGTGCCCCCTGGTGACTTCTTGCGCTCAGTATTTTTATATATTCTAAAAATGTCTTCCGTGAAGTTCAGGACTTTTGGAGCTGTGCAGAATAGGTCTCTAATATTTGCTCCTTTTCCAGCCCAGAATCCCAGCTGCCGGCATTCTCCCTCTTTATGTAAACCTTGTAAAATAAGAGAGAATAGGCATAAGTATTGTGACATAATGTGTAATAACAGCCCATAATGCAATAAATATCGATATAAAAGCATGATGCAAAATGGACGTATCAACTCCCCCAAGCTTAGACCTCGCTTGTCCTCAAGCGAAAAGCCGAAATCGAAAAATATGTCCACATGTTTAGAGATAGAGGTGTCGAATAAAAGTAAAATACGGACATGAGGGCATCATGATCATTCTTAGAACACAACTTACATAATTCTTGTCATATGATTTCTTATGCTAGAGTGTTAATTCAATCACAATTTCAAGTATGAATCATAAACTTCATTGAAAACTAACAAACTATAATCTCAGTCATTGGAGCAATTGCAATTTATCATAACATAGGAAAGAGTCAATATATAAGAGCTTTTCAGCAAGTCCACATACTCAACTATCATATAGTCTTTCACAATTGCTGACACTCACGCAATACTTATGGGTATGGAGTTTTAATCGGACACAGAGAAAGATAGGGGCTTATAGTTTTGCCTCCCAACGTTTTACCTCAAGGGTAATGTCAACAATAATAGTTCATGAAAACTCACATCCAATTAGCCATATATACCAGGATCTTTCCAACTAGTGTTCGGCCAAAGGATAAAATGTAAAAAGGAAGAGTGAAGATCACCATGACTCTTATGCAAGGTAGGAGATAAAATAAAGATAGGCCCTTCGCAGAGGGAAGCAGAGGTTGTCATGCGCTTTTATCGTTGGATGCACAAAATCTTAATGCGAAAGAACGTCACTTTATATTGCCACTTGTGATATGGACCTTTATTATGCAGTCTGTCGCTTTACTTTCTTCCATATCACACATCATATAAAGCTTATTTTCTCCCACACTAATAAGTCATACATATTTACAGAGCAATTTTTATTGCTTGCACCGATGACAACTTACTTGGAGGATGTTAACTCAATCCATAGGTAGGTATGGTGGACTCTCATGGCAAAACTGGTTTAAGGGTATTTGGAAGCACAAGTAGTATCTCTACTTGGTGTGATGAATTTGGCTAACATGAGGGGGAAAGGCAAGCTCAACCATGTTGGATGATCCATGACAATATAATTTATCTCAGATGTAAGAAAACATAACCCATTACAGTTGTCTTCCTTGTCCAACATCAACTCTTTAGCATGTCGTATTTTAATGAGTGCTCACAATCATAAAAGATGTCCACGATAGTATATTTATATGTGAAGCCTCTCTTTCTTTATTACTTCCTATTAATTGCAATGATGACCAAAACTATGTTTGTCCACTCTGAACAACTTTTATTCATCATACTTTTTCTATGTGAGCTCATTACCTCCATAAGATCCATATGATCTCTTTGTTTCCTTTTTTTTATTCTTTCTCTTTTCTTTTATTCACTTAGGATCATGGCAAAATAATCAAGCCCTTCACTCAACACTAATCTTTATTATATATAGCTTACGGACTCGATTACATAGAAGGATCATAAAGCAGAACTCAAAACTAGATCATGAACATAAACTTTATTCTACTAGATCAAGATATTACCAAAAGGATCAAACTAAGAAAAACGGTAAAGATAAAAGTGATGGTGATACGATACCGGGGCACTCCCCCAAGCTTGGCAGTTGCCAAGGGGAGTGACCATACCGATACTCAATTCTCTTTGTTGGTGGAGAACATCATGGTTTTGTTGATGGTCTAGGTTTCTTCCTTAATTTACGCTTGAGGACAGAGTTTTGGTCCCTTAGGTCATCGATCTCCTGCTCCAGGCTCAGTATCTTTTTGCACAGTTCCTGCTTGTTTTCCTGCAAGAGGAGAAAAGGGATAAACTTGATCTTAGATTTATTTACTCTATCCGGGAGGCTTGACTTTTTGAACTCCACATGCATATCCCCAGGTTGAGGTAATGGGACTTCGTCTTCTTCTGAGCTCGTCTCCTCCCTTCCCTTGGGTTCTTCCTCCTCTTCTTCTTCCGTAGTCCAACCATAATGCTCCACATCCCCATAGACCTTAGGATCTGCAAGGTAATCAGCCACATAGCTTTCTCCTTCCGAATCTTGCTCTAATCTGCAGCAGGACAACTCGAAATAAAAATAGAGAATATTTGTGTGATACAGGAGTCAAAACCTTTGGGAGATTATATAATAAATTTTTACCGACCAAAATATTTGTATACGAGAACGGAGTCTGGAGAGCGCACGAGGTGCCCACGAGGTAGGGGGGCGCGCCCTCCACCCTCGTGGAGGCCTCGTGTCCTTCCTGGACTGCTTCTTGTTTTTCTATTTTTCTAAATATTCCAAGATGGATAAATATTGCCTTAAAACTGTTTTGGAGTCGATTCACTTACCGTACCACATACCTATTCCTTTTTGGAGTCTGAAATATTCCGGAAAGTGTCCCTTATGTATTCCTCCGGGGTTTCGATTTCAATAACATTGGTTTCAACATTTATGGGGTTACCTGAGATATAATGTTTGATTCTTTGACCGTTCACCACCTTCGGATTTGTGCCTTCGAAGATGTTGATTTTTATGGCACCGGTGCGATAGACCTCCTCGATAACGTAAGGACCTTCGCATTTAGAGAGAAGTTTTCCTGCAAAAAATCTTAAACGGGAGTTGTATAGCAATACATAATCACCTACATTAAACTCACGCTTTTGTATCCTTTTATCATGCCATCTTTTAACCTTTTCTTTGAACAACTTGGCATTTTCGTAGGCTTGGGTTCTCCATTCATCGAGTGAGCTAATATCAACTAACCTCTTCTCACCGACAAGTTTAAAATCATAATTGAGCTCTTTAATAGCCCAATATGCTTTGTGTTCTAGTTCGAGAGGTAAGTGACATGCTTTTCCATAAACCATTTTATACGGAGACATATCCATAGGATTTTTATATGCAGTTCTATAGGCCCATAATGCATCATCAAGTTTCTTGGACCAATTCTTTCTAGACCTATTGACAGTCTTTTGCAAAATTAATTTGAGCTATCTATTACTCAATTCTACTTGACCACTAGACTAAGGATGATAAGGGGATGCAATTCTATGATTAACATCATACTTAGCAAGCATTTTACGGAAAGCACCATGAATAAAATATGAACCACCATCAGTCATTAAATATCTAGGGAGTCCAAATCTTATAACTTCTTTAAGCATTTTAATAGAAGTGTTATGATCAACACTACTACTTGGAATAGCTTCTACCCACTTAGTAATGTAATCAACATTAACTAAAATATGTGTATATCCATTAGAGGCAGGGAAAGGTCCCATATAGTCAAAGCCCGAAACATCAAATGGTTCAATAACGAGTGAATAGTTCATAGGCATTTCTTAACGTCTACTAATATTACCAATTCTTTGACATTCATCACAAGATAAGACAAACTTGCGGGCATCCTTGAAGAGAGTAGGCCAATAAAAACCAGATTGCAATACCTTATGTGCAGTTCTATCTCCAGCATGGTGTCCTCCATAACTCGGAGG
>NC_053025.1:291270304-291281254 GCF_003073215.2 Triticum urartu | reverse complement strand
CCTCAATATTCTTAGGAGTGCTGTGTTGGGAGATAAATCTTATAATTTGGGAGACATTGTTGCACGTAGGTTGCATCTTAATAGATTTAATGGAGATTTCTTTGGTGGATTTATGCAACCCATATAGCTAATTTTCTAGGTATAACCATACGTGAGGATGATATTGAGTTGCCTCTTGCTTATTTGGATTATGAGGCTATGGTTCATCATCAGTTTGTTGAGAGGAACGTGAAAGGATCGATATGGTTGACTAGGAGGGGGGGGGTGAATAGGCAACTACCAATTTTTAGCTTTTCTTTACCAAATTAAACTTTGCATCAAAGTAGGTTGTCTAGATGTGCAACTAGGTGAGCAACCAATATGATGCAATAAAAACAAGCATACAAGAAAGCAAGGGTAGAAACAATAAAGAGCTTGCACAAGTAAAGGTAAGAGATAACCAAGAGTGGATCCGGTGGAGACGAGGATGTGTTACCGAAGTTCCTTCCTTTGAGGGGAAGTACGTCTCCGTTGGAGCGGTGTGGAGGCACAATGCTCCCCAAGAAGCCACTAGGGCCACCGTATTCTCCTCACGCCCTCACACAATGCGAGATGCCGTGATTCCACTATTGGTGCCCTTGAAGGCGGCGATCGAACCTTTACAAACAAGGTTGGGGCAATCTCCACAACTTAATCGGAGGCTCCCAACAAGACCACGAAGCTTCACCACAATGGAATATGGCTCCGAGGTGACCTCAACCGTCTAGGGTGCTCAAACACCCAAGAGTAACAAGATCCGCTAGGGATGAGTGGGGGAATCGAAAATCCCTTGGTGAAAGTGTAGATCGGGGCCTTCTCAACCACTCCCGAGCAAATCAACAAATTTGATTGGCTAGAGAGATAGATCAGGCAGAAATGAAGCTTGGAGTATTTAATGGAGCTTGAGCAATAAATGGAGCTTGGGGGAGGAAGAGGTAGGTGAGAAGGAGGAAGGGGACTCCCTTTTATAGTGGGGGCAACAATCCCGTTGCCCCCCACCAACCAGCCCCGCGCAGGGAGGTACTACCGCTGAGAGGGGGCG
Source organism: Triticum urartu (assembly GCF_003073215.2). NCBI lineage: Eukaryota > Viridiplantae > Streptophyta > Magnoliopsida > Poales > Poaceae > Triticum > Triticum urartu. The sequence continues at coordinate 291,280,194 of NC_053025.1, read as the reverse complement.
GTACTACCGCTGAGAGGGGGCGGTACTACCGCCAGGCGACGGTACTGCCGCGCCAACCAGCGGTACTGCCGCGCTGAGGAGACTTAGTAGGGAACGGACCCAAATGCGGTACTACCGCTCCTGGAATGGTACTACCACCACTACAACCGTGACTAGTGCCGCAAAACCCGACACGAGAAAAAGACCTCTCGAATCGAGGCGGTAGGAGCCAAACTACCCAGCGGTACTACAGTAGTGGGGTCAAGGGCGGTAGTACCGCTGTGGAGCGGTACTGCCGCTTGTGACCCTTCGGCCGTAGTACCGCAGGCAGTGCGGTACTATCGCTGGGGCGTGCGAGAGAGAGAGAGAGAAGGGATCTCTCAAATAAGCTGAGGACCAGCGGAGGTGCCAGGCCCCCAGCGGTACTACTGCTGTGGAGCCACGGCGGTACTACCGCTGCGAAGCGGTACTGCCGCTTGTGGCTTCTCAGCGGTACTACCGCTGGGTGCGGGGTACTGCCGCTTAGACCTAGACAGAACAAGGAAGAGAGGAGAGATCTCTTCAATGGACAGGAAAAGCTCGGAGGGTGAGAAGCTGATGTGTACGTGATGATTCCACCCAAGCAAAACCCCAGCGGACCCCCTCTTGATAGTACGGTGCCCTCTACGCAACTAGTCCACCTAGAAAGAAATGAAAGAGCTACACCGTCTTGAAATACACTCCGAGGGGAAGAAAGCGTCTCGTGCCAGGGGAGAATCTGAGAATAATTCAATGCACAAGATTAGTCCGCAAACATGTTGTCATCAATCACCAAAACTACCTTGAGAGAGATATGTCGTAACAGTCTCCCCCTTTTTGGTGGATTGATGACAACAAGGGATTTGCGCAAGGAAGAGAATTAAAACGAATAAAACTAAGAACTACAAAATATAGACGGGCTCCCCCAAAATGTGTGCACCAAGATAAGGCACGACACACACATTCGGATCAACACTCCCCCTATATTTTATAGTCCAACAACACTAAGCACAAGATATATGAGAGAAGAGAATAAACAGGACAAGCATGCATCTCAATATAAACTATAGTACTCTGAAGTGACATAAGTAATAAGGTAGCGATAGGGAGCATATGTCTTACACCATATGACTAGGACTTAGGTCTCACACCAAACCAAACCAAAGAAGGAACACACAAGAAAACACAAGACGACTCAAAGCACGACACAAGAAGCAAATCCCTAAACTCTCTCCCCCTTTGGCAGCGAGACACCAAAAAGGGCATAGAGTGACACTACGACTCCAGGTGATGGGAGGGGAAGGTCTCGAACATCACATCTCTGCATCTTCATCGTGGGTCGAAAACTGCTCGGCATCGGAGTCGGTCCAGTGGCAATTCTGATGAATCCAGTCCTCCTCTTCAGTGATCTGACCCTCAGACCCACTAACAACAGTTGCTCCCATCTGACGCATGAGCTCCTTGTGGCACATCCTGGCATGCTTCTCCGCCACATGGGTCATGTACTGACCATGAGACTCCATGCAGAAAAACTTCTTCATCTTGCGCTTAAGCTTCTGTGCCCACGACGGTTCTGCACTAAAGGGGCCAAAGTTCTCCTCATGATCATCAGTAGCAGCCTCACCCTCGGTCCCCATGGCAGCAGCAGCAGCAGCATCAGACGGACCCCCTGTGGCAGCAGTAGCAGATGGACCCCCTGTGTGAGGCGCTGTCCAGTTGTCCTTCTTCCTCAGACGCTTAATCTCATGAGACACCAAGTCTCCAGTCTCTAGCAGCACTCTGGGATAAGTCTGTGCCCAGGCCCTCTCAATGAGCCTCATGATGAATGGACCATAGATAGGACACTTGCGCTCAGACACGGCAGATAGAAGTTCAGACCACATGACATGAGAGATATCCAGTCTCTCTCCAGTGCTTGCTTCCATCTCATGCTGACAGAAAAGGAGCATGTCCACGAGGTAAGAGTGGACCATATCCAGATTCCTGATCCGAGGGAAGAGAGTCTCATGGAATATGCAATGAAGAATGTCCAAATACGGATACAGCTCATAGGTCTTCTTCTGAGTGACTGGGTGAACCTTCATAGTGCATTAGGGCCAAAGGGCTTGCTTGTGGGTGGATGTAGCATTGTGGTGAGGACGGAAACCGACATGAGTCTCAAGCCCGGTATCCACCACATCAAGTAACTCCATGAAAGCCTTCCACTTGACAGAAAGCAGCTTGCCATTGGTCATCCATGTCAGAGTCCTGTCGACATCCGTCCCAAGGTGGACGGTGGCATAGAATTGAGCCAGCAAATCCGCATCGAAATCCTTATTGAATTGCATGATCCTGAGAATGTTTAGCTGAGTGCACATATGAAGAGCTTCGCCAAAGTACTCCGGATCCTTCTCCATAGCATCAGTGTCAATGGAGCAAACATCAACAAAAAGATTCTTCTTGGCCTTGATCACATCAAAGTAGATGGCAAACTGAAAACGGTTCCAGAACGGGCGGTTGACCAAAGTGGGTTCTTGGTCCACCGCATAGGGGTTGCGGCGACGCTTCTCCCAAAACTCCTTGTTGGTCATCTCAGTCACAGTCTTCCCTTTTGGCTTGTTGGCGGCTCGCTTCGATTGCTGAGGAGGTGGAGGAACACTTGCAGAAGCACTTGCTGGAGGCGGTTGGGTGCTCGAGGAACCACGGGCAGGCTCTGAGGTGCGGTAGCGTTTTGATGTGGCACGCCCGAGGTTGATACGGTGACCTTGCTGCTCGGAACGGTCATCACCTGGAGCCAAACACAAGAACAACGCGAAACAACCAAAAAGAACGAGCATAAGCCAACAAACACAACAAAAAGATCAAGGTAAGGCAGGAGAATGATGGAAATTGGCATGCAGCGGTAGTACCGTGACCTACCCGCGGTAGTACCGCCCCAAGCGGTAGTACCGCCCCAAAGGGAGCGGTAGTACCGCTCTAGGTCAAGCGGTAGTACCGCTCCAAAGGGAGCGGTAGTACGGCTTGAGGCGGATAAACAGCAGTTTCATAGCACGAGGCGGTGAAACAGTGGTTTCCTACTACCGTGGTCAGATCCGGCACTACCGGCCTACCAAATTCAAAAATAATCCTACCAAACTCTAATCTAGAGAGTCTAGTTGCCTTCTCCAACCAACTCAAGCCTAGATTTAGCTCAAAAATCTAGAGATGCAACCACCATTGCCCCTAAGAAACAAGAACTAAAAGGAGACAAAACGAAAGAAGGAACGGGGGCAATACCGGCATCCATGGCAAGAGGACGAGGTGGGGATCGACTCCACCAAAGGAAATGGAGAGGGACGCCCCGGAGACGGAGATCCGCCGGAGCCCTCCCGCGGCAAGAGGAGGCTGGAGAGAGGAAGAGACAAGAGGGGCGAAGTGAATGGGTATGGGGGAGAAGAAACCTCCCCCTGCCTCGACTTAACCCTCAGGTCCCGTCCCTCAGCGGTAGTACCGCGCACCACCAGCGGTAGTACCGCCCAGCACGCCACGGCAACTAAACAGACACGGATTTAGCTCGACGAAACGACAAACATGGCAAGAGAGAAACAACAAAGCACAACAGCAAACGACCAAGACACACCTCTTCAAAAGAGGGCGGTGGCCGAGGCCACCTATATTTGAGTCAAAAGGTATGGCACCGCGAAGATTTTAACCTTGGGCCCATGACCAAAACTCGTCTTTGAAGCACAAGTGCCATCAACAATGGCTAAGGTGAAAGACTTGATCAATTTATGCATAATGGGGGAGGGAGAGTTCATTGAGAGAACAACACTCCCCCTATGTCCATGCCTACACCTAAACTAGACAACAAGTTGAGCGTGATAGGGTGTGCGCGAGTTCAAGCAACATTGCTCGAATCAATGATATTTAGCTCATGCCTTAACTCACGAAATCTTGCTTCATCCAAGGGCTTCGTGAAGATATCTGCAAGGTTATCGAGTGTTGACGTAGTTGAGCTCGATCTCTCCTCGCCTAATGTGATCCCGGATGAAGTGATACCGGATCTCAATATGCTTCGTCTTGAAGTGTTGCACCGTGGTTGAGAGAGATCTTGATGGCACTTTCATTGTCACACCAAAGAGGCACTTTGTCACAAATGACACCCTAAACCCTTTAAAGTTTGCCTCATCCATAAGAGTTGTGCACAACAACTACCGGCCGCCACATACTCCGCTTCGGTGGACGAGAGAGACACACAACTTTGCTTTTTGGAAGACCAACTTACCAAAGAGCAACCAAGGAATTGGCACCCTCCGGAAGTGGACTTCCTATCCACTTTGTCTCCCGCCCAATCGGAATCCGAGTACCCTACAAGCTTGAAGTTTGATCCTCTTGGGTACCATAAGCCAAAGTTTGGGGTATGAGCCAAATATCAAAAGATTCGTTTGACCGCCACATAGTGACTTTCCTTAGGTGTGGCTTGAAACCGTGCACAAATTCCCACACTCAACATGTTGTCCGGTCTAGATGCACAAAGCTAAAGCAAGGATCCAATCATGGAACGATATACCTTTTGATCCACCACTTTACCATTGGGATCTAAGTCAAGTTGGCACTTGGTGGGCATTGGAGTGGAAGCCGGCTTTACGTCACTTAGCTTGAATCTCTTGAGCATGTCTTAAGTGTATTTGGATTGATTGATGAAAGTTCCTTCTCTTCTTTGCTTCACTTCGAACCCTAGAAAGAACTTCAACTCTCCCATGGAGGACATCTCAAACTTTGAGGTCATGAGAGCGGCAAATTCCTCATTGAAAGCTTTGTTAGGAGAACCAAAGATAATATCATCAACATAAAATTGGCACACAAACAACTCCCCTTTGACCTTCTTAGTAAAAAGAGCGGGGTCGATTAGCCCAACTTCAAAACCACGGTCTTGTAACAACTCGGTAAGGTGGTCATACCACGCACGTGGGGCTTGTTTAAGGCCATAGAGTGCCTTATCGAGTTGATACACATGATCGGGAAAGTAGGGATCCTCGAACCCAGGGGGTTGCTTGACGTAAACCAATTCATTAATGGGACCATTAAGAAAAGCACTCTTCACATCCATTTGTTGTAACTTAAAGTTATGATGAGAAGCATATGCAATCAACATGCAAATGGATTCAAGACAAGCAACGGGAGCAAAGGTTTCACCGTAGTCGATACCCTCGACTTGGGAGTAGCCTTGTGCTACCAAACGAGCCTTGTTGCGAATGATAATCCCATGGGCATCTTGCTTGTTCTTGAATATCCACTTGGTTCCAATGACATTATGGTTCCCCGTTGGCCTTGGCACCAATCTCCACACTTTGTTGCACTCGAAGTTGTTGAGTTCTTCGTGCATGGCATTGAGCCAATCCGGATCTTCTAGCGCCTCATAGACCTTGTGGGGCTCCACACAAGAGACAAACGCGTGATGCTCACAATAATTTGCTAATTGTCTACGAGTGCTTACCCCCTTTATTAAGCTTCCAAGCACATTCGTCATGAGATGATCCTTGGTGGAGAGCTTGGAAGCAACCTTGGCGGCACGACGCTCTAATTCCTCCTCGATGGTGAGTTGAGGAGCGGTTACTTGATCATCTTGAGCGCCGTCATGAACTTGTTATTGATCTTGAACTTGCTCGGGGGAGAGAACTTGACCTTGGGCATCACTTGGTGTGTCAACACCATCTTGAGTATGATCTTGCCCTTGGTCTTGTTCATGAGGTTGAGGGCCTTCACTTTGTTCTTCGGAAGCGTGTGGGCCTTGGGTTGGTGATGGCTCCACTTGAGTGGAGCGTTGTCCTTCTCCTTCGGCCACAAGGGGTTCCTCAATGGGTAGGATGAAACCAACACCCATTCTTCTTATGGCTTGAGGAGGAATTTGATCACCTACATCACAAGTGCCACTTTGCTCCACTTGGGAGCCGTTATTCTCATCAAACTCCACGTTACACGTCTCCTCAATAAGTCCCGTGGATTTATTGAGGACATGGTAAGCATGAGAGTTTGTAGCATAACCAACAAATATGCCCTCATAAGCTCTAGCCTCAAATTTAGACAACCAAACACCTTTCTTGAGAATGAAACACTTACACCCGAATACCCGGAAGTACTTGAGGTTGGGCTTGTTACCGGTGAGTATCTCATATGGGGTCTTGTTCAAGCCCTTGCGGAGGTAGAGCCGATTGGATGCATGACACGCGGTGTTGATGGCTTCGGCCCAAAAGTTGTATGGAGACTTGAACTCCGCCATCATGGTCCTTGCCGCATCCATCAACGTCCGGTTCTTCCTCTCTGCAACACCGTTTTGTTGAGGGGTGTATGGTGCGGAATATTGATGCTTGATTCCCTCATCACTAAGAAATTCATCCAAGGTGTAGTTCTTGAACTCGGTGCCGTTGTCACTTCTTATTGTCAAGATCTTTGCATTGTGTTGACGTTGTGCTTCATTTGCAAAGTCAATGACGGTTTGTTGGGTCTCGCTCTTCCTCTTGAAGAAATACACCCATGTGTACCTTGAGTAGTCATACACAATCACCAAGCAATACTTCCTACCTCCAAGACTATCGAAGGATGGGGGCCCAAAAAGATCCATGTGAAGCAGCTCCAAGGGCCTCTTTGAATAAATGATAGTCGTGGTAGGGTGAGCCTTCTCATGTAGCTTTCCTTCGATACAGGCACTGCAAGCACGATCTTTAACAAAGCTAACATTCGTTAGTCCACAGACATGGTCCCCCTTGAGAAGACTTTGCAAAGATCTCATATTGACATGGGCTAAACGGCGATGCCAAAGCCATCCCACATCAACTTTAGCCATTAGGCATGTCGCGGTCTTAGTGGGTTGCTCCGAAAAGTTAATCACATATAGACCATTCTCGACATGCCCAACAAAAGCTACTTTAAGAGTCTTGCTCCACAAGAGGGCCACGGTATCGATATCAAAGAAAGTGGCAAAGCCCATGATTGCAAGTTGACGAACGTAAAGTAAATTGTATGCAAGGGACTCAACAAGCATGACCTTCTCGATCGTGAGATCATGAGAGATGACCACCTTGCCAAGTCCCAATACCTTAGAGGATGAGGCGTCACCCCACTCGACATTGGTGGGCATAGATGGAACTTTGTGCACGTCCACCACCAAGTCCTTGCTTCCGGTCATATGATTTGTAGCTCCGCTATCGAGCAACCATGACCCACCACCAAAATCAAACACCTACAAGAGATCAATGCTTGGTTTTAGGTACCCATTTTGTAATGGGTCCTTTGATGTTAGTAACAAGGGTCTTAGGAACCCAAATAGACCATTCAATGTACTCATGAAGAGAACCAACAAATTTGGCATAAACATGCCCATCACTAGCACGTCATAACACATAAGAAGGATTAAAATCGCCAGCTTTGTTGGGAGGGATGACATTGCCCTTCTTGACATTGTTCTTCTTCTTCTCCTCGGGGGCACTCTCTCCCTCCCTCACAAAGGTTTGCATGAGGGGAGGAGGTCTTTTGGTCTTATCATTCTTCTTCTTGTTCTTGTGGTCGGGCACGTACCCAACCCCTTCCTTGGCCACACCTCCCTTTTGGTTGATCAAGAGATCGTTGAGGTTCTTCTTGCCTTGTATGCAAGTCGCAAGACCTCTCTCAAGTTGCTCCTTCAACTTAGCATTTTCCTCAACAAGATGTATATGCTCACAACATGGGTTAGTAGCATTTGCATTATCAATTAAAACCATATGAGGAAAAGTTGCTTTCTCCTTAGTTAGCTTCACTTGGAGTTTATCATGAGACTCCTTGAGACTAGCGTGAATACCCTTCAAGGCCTTGTGGGCCTTGTCAAGTATATCAAACTCCTCTTTGAGTCTAGCAAGATCAACCCCGAGTTTGGCCTTCTCGGAATTTAGCACACGAGAAACAATGAGGGCATGATCATAATCTTTCTTTAACTTAGCATGATCAACGTTGTGTGACTCCTCAAGAGCCAAACGAAGACCACGCTCTTCCTCAAGAGCATTGGAAAGATCCGAAATCTCATCGGCATAGTCACGACTATGCCCTTCCATCTTAGAGATGGTGTCTTCGTGAGCCTCGATCATGTCATTGGCCTCACCAAGTTGTTCCAAGAGAGCAACAAAGTGCTTCTTGGATTTTCCCTTGAGTTTGCCCATAAAAGCCTCAAACTCGTTAGCCTCCACATTATCTCGCTCAAGTTCATTAATGCTATCCGTTTGGGAAGGATGATTAATGATGGTAGTTTTGATGTTGGAGGTTACCTTGTTGGTGGCTTTAGCCATGAGGCACTTGGCGGTGATGCTCTCGTTGGGTGAGTCGAAGAGAGACACTCGTGACGTTGTTGCAATGGCAACGGAGGCCATGGCAACCGACTCATCATCTTCATCATCGTCATCATCCTCATTGTACTCTTCTTGCACAACCAAAGCCTTGGGAGGAGTCTTCTTGGTGAAGTTGTTCTTGTTGGGGAACGACTTGGCCTTGTACTTTCGGATGAGTTTGCCACCATTGTCTTCCCTCTTCTCATACGGGCATTCCGCAACGAAATGACTCACGTTGCCGCAATTGTAGCAAGTTCTTACACGTTGCTTGCCCCTTGTGCCACTCAAGTTGTTTTTGCTAAAGTTGGGCCTCGAGTTTTTCTTGCTCCAAAATTGCCTTGAAGCAAGTGCCATGTGTTCATGATATGCATACTTCATATCTTCGGGGTTGCTCTCCTCTTCTTCCTCTTCTTCTTCTTCCACGGTTAGCTTGGCCTTCAATGCAAGGTTAGGCTTATTTGCCCATTGAGAACAGAGCACCGCATTGTCGGCGGTCTTGTCCAAAATGTTCATGGCCACAAACTCATCCAACACTTCGCTTGAGGTCAAAGTGTGGATGTCCGGTCTTTGACAAATGACGGAGGACATGGCCTTGTGGTAGGGCATCATTGCCTTGAGGAATTTGCGCTTGATCCAATTGTCATCCGTGTCCTTGCTCCCGTGATCTCGTAGTGAGACCGCGAGTTTGGTTACTCTTCGATAAAGCTCACGAGGTTCTTCATCTTCCTTCATTGCAAACTCATCGGCCTCATCTTGTACCACTTCATAGTTGGAGCGTTGAATGCTTGCGCTTCTCCGGTAGAGAGACACGACACAATGCCATGCATCTTTGGCCAAGGCGAAGGGACGAATATGAGGTAGGTCTTCGGGTGGAATTGCATCTTGAATGATGAAGAGAGCATTCTCATTGAATTGATTGTCCGCGGCTTCTCGAGGAGTGAAGTTGCTTGGATCATGTGGATAGAAACCTTCTTCAATGATTCTCCAAAGGTTAGTGTTCCCATGATTTAAATGACGTTTAAAGCGGTAAACCCAAGAATCAAAATCCTCATTTTTCACAATCTTAGGGGGAGGACCGGCATGATTCAAACGAGTGGAAGGAACCGGTCCACCATAAACAAGTGGTGGTTCCACATGGGCAAAGATGCCGGTGCCATTCTTGCCACTAGAAGAAGGAGCCTTTTCACTACTAGCGTCCCCCTTGTCGGGGATAGCATCCGACACCTTGTTGGCGGAATCACCCAGTTTCAACGGTGCGGTGGATAGTTTAAGCCCCTCAAGAAATTTAGTAAACATGCTTTCAACTTCGGTCGTCATGGAGGTTTTCAATGTCTCCAAGGACACATTGAACTCCTCACGAGAGACCGAAGTTCCCCCATCTCCCGTAGACGAGATCGGATTCACACCGGAGTGTTCCTCCACAACGTCTACAATATCAACCATACTCTTTGGACGGTAAAGTCCTTAATAAAGAGACGAGGCTCTGATACCAATTGAAAGGATCAATATGGTTGACTAGAGGGGGGGGTGAATAGGCAACTACCAATTTTTAGCTTGTCTTTACCAAATTAAACTTTGCAT